>NW_027192361.1:1690063-1871568 GCF_041956635.1 Thermomyces lanuginosus | reverse complement strand
GAGATAGAGAGAGAGAGAGAGAGCAGTTGTTGACTGGTGGCCAGATTCTATTGCTACGGTCCTCCGAAATCCCCCATGATGATGTCCGACAATGAGATCGCCGAATGGGATTCGAGATTCCAGACCCCCGTGGTGATCAACAATCATGAGCCCTACGAGGTCAATTCGTCGACCATCCGCACCGTCGATCTCAATCCCATCAAGTCGACCACCAAGGCCATCGAGAACCGCGAGCGCGTGCTGATCCTAACTCCCTTGCGCGATGCGGCGCCGTATCTGCCCAAGTACTTTGATCTCCTGTCCGAGCTGACCTATCCGCACGAGTTGATCGACCTGGCGTTCCTGGTCAGCGACTCGACGGACGACACGATGGCCGTTTTGTCCTCGGAATTGAAGCGTGTGCAGAATCAGGTGGAGGAGAAGATCGCCTTCCGCAGTGCCACCATCATCCAGAAGGATTTTGGCGTCACTCTCGATATGTCGGTCGACTCGCGACACTCGTTCGAAGTGCAAGCGTCGCGCCGCAAGGCCATGGGCCGCGCGCGCAATTACCTGCTCTACTCGGCGTTGAAGCCTGAGCATTCGTGGGTCTACTGGCGGGATGTTGACATTGTGGACTGCCCGAAGAAGATTATCGAGGACTTTATTGCGCATGACAAGGATATTCTCGTGCCGAGTAAGGCTTACTTATTCGATTCTCTACGAGACGATCGCTGACACTGGCAGACATTTGGTTCCACCGATACGTGGATGGGCATGACATTGAGGGCCGGTTCGACTACAACTCGTGGATTGAGTCGGATCAAGGGCGCAAGCTGGCGGAATCGCTGCCACCGGACGAGATTCTGGTCGAGGGATACGCCGAGTACGACACGGGACGCACGTACATGGCCAAGATGGGCGATTGGCGGAACAACAAGGACGAGGAGATTGAGCTGGACGGCATTGGCGGCGTCAACATTCTGGTCAAGGCGGATGTTCACCGATCAGGTGAGTGCCGTTTTCTCCTTCGACGATACTTGAGGACTGACATGGGTCCAGGCATCAACTTCCCCGCGTACTCGTTCGAGCACCAAGCCGAAACAGAAGGCTTTGCCAAGATGGCGAAGCGCGCCGGCTACCAAGTGATTGGGTTGCCCAACTACGTGGTTTGGCACATCGACACGGAGGAAAAGCCGGGCAACCTGGAGAAGGACAAGGAATGATTTCCTTTTTTTTTTTTCTCACCTCATTCGATGATACATAATAATGTCCTAATCTTCTTTTCTCTTGTGATCATGGGATATTTCTGGATATCACAGACCGGGGTCCAGTTTCAGTCTGTCTGGGTTGTGTATGATTTTGGTCCGGCGCCGGGTTGTTGATGATGATGTGTGTGTATGTCGGCATTGTCGTATAGATCTAGTTCATGAATATGTTTCTCGTTTTCTTGTACATTAACCTTTTTTTTTTTTTTCTCTTCATGATTCTCAATTCCTCCTCCTCGGCACGATGCCTTAACCCCACAATTCCTTCCCATTCCTTGTCCCCACGAGACCGGATTAACTCCGGCCAGGAACTGTATCCTCCCTCCATCGTATTAGAAATACACGCCCTAAATTTGACATCCGATGGGAACCGAGTATTTATAGCCGATACACGGATACTGGAACAGAAACGGGATCCGTTCCTTGCAGAGAGCAATTTATTATTTATTCTAGGGCATTTACTCAGTGTTATGTCTCTGAACCTCATCCGATCCCGATCTCTTTATCCCACTTCATTCCTGCGCTTCTCCCCCTCCTCCTCTTTTCCAAGACGATCCTTTGTCTCGACTGCAATCATGGCTCAGAAGAAGGAGTTTCTTGCTATCATACCGGATAAGCCTGGTGCGTTGCAGAAGCGGTTGGAGGTTCGTCCGTATGTATCCTTTCCTCTGTAGTAGTATATGGAGTTTAGGTGTTGACCAGACTGTGTGTAGGACCCATCTGGCGAACCTGAAGCCGTTGATTGAGAATGGCACTATTGTTGCTGGCGGTTGGTTTAGTCTCTTTTTTTTTTCTTGGACGAGCTGTTGTGTGTTCTGATGAGAGAGGATGTTTGCAGGTGCAATGTTTAATGACCGTCACCCGGAAGAGGGCGAGACACCCGCCTTCAAGGGTAGTATGGCAATTTACCAGGCGGAGAGTATTGAGGAGGTGCGCAACCTTCTGTCGCAGGATGTTTATGCCAGGGAAGGGGTGTGGGATTTGGAGGCGACGACGATTGTGCCGGTAAGTTTTTTTTCTATTTCATTTCTCTGGTTTGTGATGGATGATGTGCTGACGTGGGAGTGTATAGTTCAGGTCTGCTGTGCGGCAGCCTCTGTAATCAGTCAACAAGATATGAGTATGACGATGTACACAGCTGCTCGGTGACCGGCTGTAGATAGTATTACAGGAGAAATCTCAAACATGCGCCCATCCACGCGCAACCAGAACTTGCATTTCATTGATCAGGCAGAACTCGCCATTCTCCCCGCGTGATCCTGTCGGGTCCTCCGCCTCCCATGCGTGCACCCGCTGCAGGATGCGCCAGACCTTGACCCGGTCTGTCGTGAACCATCGTCGGAGGCGGTTCTCCCAGACGCTGTAGTACGACCCTTCTTGCTTGTTATGTACCGCCTCGTAGGCCTCCCCGCTGTAGCCCACGCGTACTCGCGGGTTCAGCCATACTCCCTTTTGCGCGCTGACAGGGTTGTCCGCGTGGATTAGGCAGCATTCTGATCCTTCGACGTGCCGTGTGGCCAGGCTGTCCGCAATGCCACGGAAGCGCAGCGGGTGCGCTTCGTCGTAGAATGGGGCGGCATCCATGATCACTGCCGAGTTAGCTCCTCGTTTTTTTTTTTTTTTCCCGGGGTAGGTTGGAGACAGGTACTCACCCATCCCATTCCAGCAGCTCGCCACCGGAACGTCCTCCCCGCGCTGCAGCGCCTCTCGAGACTGCCGTCCCCGAAAGTATGGCCATGTCTGCATTACTGCTTCGTGGCCTTCGCTGTCGCGCAAGGCAAAAGTATCATAGAACAGCGGTGGGTGCGCAAAGTCAAGCGCGCATGCGGCGGCGTATTCGCCATTGTTTGTTGCGAGGAGTTCAAAAAAGTCCTCGTTCTGTTCGGTGTCGGAATGTTAGCCTCCCGAAGGCCTACCAGCGAGTTTAGGAGACTCTACACTGATCATACAGTAAATACCACATCATTCAAAAATAGAATCCGATCAAATCGCTGCTCCAGCCGTTCCAGCGGCTGGAGACTCAAATTCCGCTGTCTGGACAGGAACGGGATCCGGCGCAGCTCTCGCTTCCCTCGCGGCGTGTCGATCCATCCTTCCCCAGTACCTGCCGGGGGCCGTGAGATCTCATCTTCATGTGTAGTCTTGTCCAGCACGATCCGGCGCGGAATGCCCCGCTGCTCTAGCTCGGCGTCGAGCTCCCGCAACGCCCCCTTGCTGCCGTCCCAACTGCCGCTTTCGTAGACGGACACGAAGACGCGATCAGGACCCAGCACGCTTGTGAGGTTGAGAATCGCAGCGTTCCAGTGGGAGCGCAGGATGGCAGCGTTGTTCCAATGGGTGCTGGCTATGAAGATTCGGTCTGCGTTCGTCTTCGCTGGAGATGAGGGTTCGCGGCGGAATGATGCGGCATGGGAAAGTTCATGATGGACGCGCGTGTAGTCAATGAGCAGCACAAAGAACGCCACCATCAGGATGCGCAGTACATGGACGCGCTGTCGTCTAGCCCGTAGAATGGGGCTGGACCTGGGCATGGTCGATTGCAGGCATTGGGAGCGATCAGTCGGCACGATTCAATCGGCGGTCTTATATCAACTCTGCAGTTTGCTCCTTTATAGCTTTCGGCGAATTTCTGGCTGGGCAATTCACAAAATACTCAATCTCCATTCCTCCATCTAAGCTTTTCCCAGTACCTGAAGAATCCCTGGAACAGCCGAATGTAGCCATAGTTTCTACTTAGGGTAATTTCCGCATACGGTAAGATCATATGACATAATCACGAATCCCGTGATAGGCCCGGATTTGCTTCCCCGGATTTCTAGCTTCAAGATTACCCAGTTTGGCTAAGAATCAGCCATCCCATACTTTATTCTTAATCCTTGTCCATGGCCGTGGCTCACCCTCAACACCAGCTCCCACGCCATGGCTCACGCGTCTGATGACCGTGCTGCCGTCGAGGCTCCCCTTCTCAGAGAGTCTGCCGAGTTCCAGGAGGAAATCGAAGCCCCCGAGCCCTCTCATGGCTCCCTGTTCGTCTGGTCGCTGACCTTCACCGCCGGTCTCAGCGGTCTGCTTTTTGGATACGAGTGAGCAGAAACGCTTTGGATATTTTGCTGTGAGTGCTCTCCTGTGTGCTAACTTTGAAACCCGTCCAAAGCACCGGCGTCATCTCTGCGACCCTCGTTTCCATCGGCTCCGACCTCTCCAACCGCCCTCTGACCACCTTGGACAAGAGCCTGATTACCTCATGCACCAGCCTGTTTGGACTTATTGCAAGCCCTTTGGCCGGCGTTCTGGCTGATCGTATTGGTCGCAAACATGTGATTATCGTCGCAGACGGCCTGTTCGCCTTTGGCTCCTTGCTGATGGCCTACACCTCCACCGTCGCCGGTATGATCGCCGGCCGGAGTGCTGTCGGTCTAGCGGTGGGTGCGGCTAGCATGGTGTCTCCGCTGTATGTGCTCTTCCGAGACCTTTTACTGCTAGAATGACCTGTTGACAACACCAGATACATCTCAGAACTGGCCCCCTCCGAAATCCGAGGAAGGCTGGTCACCATCCTTGCTCTGTTCATCACCGGCGGTCAAGTTGTTGCCTACGTGATTGGCTGGCTGTTCTCAGCCATGCCGGGAGGATGGAGATGGATGGTCGGGCTGGGGACGGTGCCCACGGTGTTTCAGCTGGGCATCCTCCTCTTTCTGCCCGAGTCTGCCCGCTGGCTCGTTCGGGCCGACCGTGCTGATGAGGCCAAAGCCGTCTTGGTCCGTATCTTTGGCGGTAACCGGCGCGCGGAGCAGCGCGCCAAGATGGTTCTGCGGGATATCGAGCGCGAGGTGGCCGAGGAAAGCGAGGAGATGGGTACCAAGTTGGATGAAACATGGTACCAGCGCTCGTGGCACACGCTGTCCGAGCTCCTGCGCGTGGGCGGCAATCGGCGCGCTCTGATCATCGCCATGATGCTGCAAGGTTTACAGCAACTTTGCGGGTTCAACAGTTTGATGTACTTTTCGGCGACAATCTTTGCATCGCTACACTTCTCATCGCCGACACTGACCTCGCTGACTGTAGCTGTGACAAACTTCGCCTTCACGCTGCTCGCGTTCTCTATCATTGACCGCGTCGGGCGGCGCCGGATCCTGCTGTACTCGGTTCCGTTCATGGTCCTTGCGTTGATGTGCTGCTCGCTGGCATTTTTCCGTTTGGAAAAGATTCCTTCGGGCTCGCCTCAGATCGGCCGTCGTGCCGATGATGACAGCGGCAGCGGCGATGGCAACGACGACCCTGCTGCCAACTCGTCCATGCCCATCGTCATCCTCATCTCGATGACGCTCTACGTGGCCGCGTACGCAACAGGTCTCGGCAACGTACCGTGGCAGCAGTCGGAGCTGTTCCCGCTGTCGGTCCGCTCATTGGGCTCGGCGTTTGCAACGGCGACCAATTGGGGATCCAACTTCATCGTTGGGCTGACGTTCCTGCCGATGATGGAGTGGTTGTCTCCCGGATGGACGTTTGTCTCGTACGCTGCAGTCTGCGCGGCTGGTTGGGTGTGCATCTATTTCATCTACCCAGAAATGAGCGGGATGGGCTTGGAGGATGTCAAGGGCTTGCTGAGCGATGGATGGGGTGTCGAGGAGAGTCTGCGGCGGAGGCGAGAGCGGGAGAACAGGAGGTGACATTTGCTTTTTGGATAGTCGTAGTCGTATTTGTAGGCGTTGTTGGCTTTTTTTTTTTTGAATCGATTTATTTATATTCTAGAACACGTAGAGAAATTTGTATTAGACGAATGAGAAAGAAACAGATCATACACGGGGTGTCATTCATTCCTCGATATCCTTGACCTTCTCCCACTGCCCCTTGAGGTTCTCCTTCCAAAGAGTGACCTTGTTATCGGCGCCGCTGACAGCCAGGATATTGCCGCTCAGACTCCAGCTGACGCGCCAGACGACGGCGTCAAACTCAAGTACCGTGCTATTCCACTGGCCCGGTGTGGCGGCGTCCGACGTCCAGATGCGCACCGTCTTGTCCTGTGACGCGGACGCAATGTACGATTTGGACAGGATGCTGGGCGACCACGCTACGTCGCGAACCCAGTCCGTGTGGCCTTCGAGGGTTTGCACGAGGTTGTAGGTTTTGGATTCTTGGCTATATGGTTTTTAGTTATTATCTCTTCTCAGTTAGGAAATGGAAGGGGCGTACCTGAATTCCCAAATCTTGACGAGATTATCGCTTCCTCCCGTGACAAACTTCCGCTGTTGACCTTGTCCCGGTGTCGCGCTGACAAGGCTACCCGGCGCAGCGGCAGGCGCCCAGCTGACGGCGTTGACACCCATGCCATGCGCGTGGAAGAGCTGGTGCGTCCAGCTGTTATCGCGGAACTCGAGCACGCTGACATTGCCGTCCGACGAGGCGCAGGCGAGCAGACAGCCGCTCTCGTGCGGCGCCCACGACACCACATTGACGGACGCGGTGTGCAGCGAAAAGTCAAAGACCTTGCTCCACGAGCTGCCCGAGACGGTCGGCGCGCCGGAGGATTGCTCCCGCCAGATCAGGACTTTGCCATCGTAGGACGAGGATGCGAGGATCGTGCCGAATTTCGGGTGTGCCTATAAAACATTGCGCCAGAAATTAGCTATGTTGGAGAAAAAAGAGTCCCGCCATCACCGGCCATACCCATGCAACACACCATACTGCCCCTTCGTGACTGCAAGCCAAATCAGTTATGCGTTCATTCCCACTATCGCATCCTCGTCTGCTGTTGAAGTGGTGATATACCCCTTTAATGTCTCGACAAGTCGATGCGATTCTCCTTCGATCTCGAAGATCTTGATTGTCTTGTCCGAGGAACAGGTCGCGAGCCGTCGGCCGTAGTAATCCAGGCTCGCATCGTGCTGGATATTTCGTTATTAGCGAGCGTCCCGCGCAAAGGTGCTGATTGACCTACGATCATGTCATCATGGCCGGAGTTGGAGATAACTTGCGCCTGGTTGAAAAGTTAGCGTGTCTGCAGAGGAGGCAACAGCAAACATACCATGATTGCGAATTTATAAAAATATTCAGTCTGGTGTCAAAACACTCACGCGACTCTCCAATTGATTCCTCCGCTTGAGAGTCGTCGTTACGAGTGCTGCGGTGTCTAGACTTAGGACAGCTCACCCAAAAGCAGCTATCGGTGCCAAGACTGGGTCCTGATTGGGTAATTTTATGCCTTACACTTCAGGCAACAATCACGTTGATTATCTTATCGATTTCCCCCGCGGAAAGTTGGAGACCTCGGTTCAAATACTGTAAAATCGCATTTGATCTCCATCTTTGGCTACGATTTCGTTCTTTTTGTCTTCGAGTCTGTCGCATTTTGGATAGAGTTTTTCGGTCTATATATATACACGAGCCTGGTTTTTGCTGTCGAGAACTTCGCCACAACATCGAAAGACACTCATCATGGCTGACGCCGTCTGCGGTCCATCGAATCCTCTCCAAAACCTCCAAAAGCACACCTCTGCCGATCGGACGCTTCAACAGGACCGGCTGGTGAACCGCCAGTCTCCGGCTCAGGTGCGTGCGGCCGCTGATCAGGATGGATTCATACTGACGGTATTCAGGGCTTCCGATCACAAAATCCCAATGCAGGCGCGTTGGATGCAGAATTCGAAGCATTCGAGCATGGCTTTACGAATCAATCGCATCCCGAATTCCAACAGCCTGGCCCTTTCATGGCCCCCAGTCATGCACCTCAACAACCATTCTCCGCCAACGCCGCCGACTGGGCAGCCGACTTTCAGAAACTACAATTATCTGGGCCGGCACCCATGCCGCAGCAACAGTTCCAGCCAGCAGCAAGTCAAGGTTGGCAGAGTGAGTTTCTTCGGCAAGAGAAAATGATTTCACAGCAACAACAAGCACAACAACGGTTTCAGCACATCAATCGAGCCTTTCCATCATCTCAGCTTAATTACCAAACGCCACTTGGGATGGCGCCGACTGGGCAAAATGCCCTCCAGAACAAGCCTCAGACGAAGCCAGAAACATTCGACGAATCCGCATTTGAGGCAGCTTTCAATCAAGCCGAGCAAGAGATGAAGCGGCAGATGGAAACACAAGAACGAACTCAAAGCCAACCGGAAGAGGAAACAAGTGAAGTCAAAGAGCGCAGCACAGACGCCACGCAAAGACGGCCCTCAGCCGCAGAGCAGATTCGGATCGGCTCCGACCTGATCGACAACAAGACCGAAGACGGCAAGCCTCGGCGGGATGACCCGGATGAGTTGGCACGCACGGCGGGGCAACTCCTCGACAGCGTCAGCCACGACCAGAGCCAAAAGTTCAAGGAAAGCCAATTTCTTGCTCTCATGCGCCGGATCCGCGATCGAGAGGTGCAGCTCGAAGGCGATGAATTTCGTGAAGTCAGTCCCCAGTAGAAACTCTACGGGTGAACGATTTCGTTTTCTTTCTTTTTTTTTACCTGTCAGATGGCCGTAGTGTTCGATAGACGGTTCAGCTGACTACGGTAGACTCCGCAGCCGCTGCATCCCGGTGGACGGGGGTACCCGGGACGCCATCATGACTGACTGGAGGGTGAGTGGTGACGGTGGCGGGGTCTCCTGTCCAGATTGATAACCTAATAGATGCACATAGGCCATTGATATACATACTTGGACTTGTCAATAGGCCGTCTATAGAATCCACGCTTGCCAACCGCCACCTCCGAATCAGAACCTCAGGATGTGTACATATATTCACGTGACTCGATTCACCTTATTCATGCAAGCCTATTGATGCCCGCCAGTGGAATTAATTGCCCATTCAGCCTTGTGCTCGCTATTGTCTCCGCAGACGCGCTTCCGAATGCAGCAATTCATGTTCAAGATGACAATGGGGGAAGTTTCGGGAGGGAAAATTCTTTCGCTGCAGGAATTGCGTTGCGGCTGAAAGTTGCACATAATGCGCAGCGGGAATGTTGGGCTTATTGAGATTGGGTGATTATTCAATCAATGAAAGAGGGCAGAGATGCTGGGCTGTTCATGCCATCACGCTCTATTGAGAGAATGGAATCTGTGATAATATTATAGAGCCATTGGCACATGTGTACATAGCCTATATAAGAGAAGTACCGCTGCTCCTTCAGTCCTTGTAAGCTCCTTAGACCTGTGTCAGCGCTGCTGTACAGCCTACATCTGTGCGATTATTGCCTCGTTTTGGTGTCAGAGATCAGAATGCGTCCACCATCCGATCCCCCGTCGCATCCCAATCAGAAGTTCATCCTGCTCCTCCAGGAGCTTCAGCGCCAACGGCGCGGATCCGGGCCTGCGCGGCCGTTGCACGCCTTGATGCCAACAAGAGCCGCGAATATAAGAACAGCCACACAGCCGTCATTCATCCCAAGAGCACAGGACACCAACATTAATATCGACGTCGACGACGATGACGAATGCTGTGCTTGCGAAGACTCCGCCAGCACAGACGCCCCCATCACCATTCAGATTGACGCCTCAATCAGCATCATCGGTGATCGGAACGTAATTACCATTCCACCAGTTAACACCGCTGAAAGCAGCGGTAATAATCCATCCCCGCAGACAGCGGGCGAAAAGAGAAGCGACAATAAGCATAGCAATAATCATAATACATCCGCAGCGCAGGCATTCAATCACCTACACGCCTTCCAACGCACACGCTACGGGTTCTTCGCGGGGCTCATTAACGATGCACTCCGAGATGCACTGCCACGACTCAATAATAATAATGAATCTCGCGCGACGGACAACCTCGTACAAATGGTGCAATTGGACGTGGATGCAGGCATCCGAGTCCGAGGGTCAGGAAATGTTGTCTGCGCGGCGCCGCGGGTGCGGACTTCTTCCGATGACAAGCAGCAGATGCTGAGAGAAGGGCTGCTTGGAAGCCGGAAGAGAGCTAGTTCGGTACGTTGAGTATCATATTTTGGGGCAGACTCAGCTGATATCAAATGAATTAATTACATTTAGGAGCCATTGGAGCTGCGGAATGAACGGAGGAAGATGTCGAGAGTGATGTGATAATTGGGATGGTTCTTGGAATCCGGGGGTATGCACTTCATGGCGTAAGCATTGAGATATTTAGAGGCGCTAGAAATCATGACTGAAAGATAGAATGCATGTTTCATGTTCATCTGAATTGAAGTGGATGATGCAACCGAGTGACCTGATCAGCTGAGAGGTGCGCATATATAGTATAACTGATATTTACCCCAGGTTATAGAAGTCCTAGTTATACTGTCACACGCCAACGCCCGAGTAGCATCACCAGCTGGTCCAGATGCCCGACCAAATTGATCACATCTCTGGCCGCACGCCCTGATTTAGTGCATCCTCTGCCTCGTGGCTGTCGCCCTGATTGATCAGTCTGAACTAAATTGGCTACGGAGAGAATCTCCTGGAAAGCAGGACCAAACCCTAACTCGTCCTGATCGACGCGCGCGCAAATCACAACCCCAATCCCCCCCAAAACTCCATGATCCCATCATTAGCCTAAATCTCCGCCGTGACGACGCCTCCGACCTATCGCGTGGGCACGCCTCCCACGGCGCCCCTTGCTCCTAACGCGGAGGACTCCTGCTCCTACGACGTTCCGCCGCCCCAGCCTCCTTCCTTCGAGGTTGCCGCCGCCGCCTCCGCCTCCTCTCCTTCCTCCTCCCGCGCTTCCTCTCCCGGTCCGCCGCCATTCTCGTCAATCTACGAGTCCTCCGCTCCGGAACCCCCTGCCAACCGCTTCAAGGCGGCGGTGACCGAGACCACTGCTGCTGTTGACGACAACGATCCGGAGCAGCTCCCCACTCCCCCCGTTGTTGCGGATACCAAGGTCGCGCTTGACTGTGATTGCAAAGGCGAATCGTCAGGTAAATCTCCGGACGACCGAGAACCACCGCCCCCGTACACCGAAGGGTCGAGTCCGATAGAATCGTTCACCTACGTCATGGCTGCCGCCGGGGGTGCCGCCAGCATAATCACTCAGGTCCAGCAGGCCGGTGCGCCGCTCAATACGCTGGGAGGTATGTCGCCTGTCATTCATTCCGGAAAGCTGTGTATGCTTACAGGGCCGGTTTGCAGACGTGAATGGCGAGTCGCACATCACCCTTGATCTGAGGTGAGTCGGAGTTAGCTCCGAGCGTGATGAGTGCCGGGAAAGGATGCAGGCTGACCATGTACAGAGGTACTCGGTTTACCTTATCCCGTGATGAGCTCCTCACGCTACCCGAATTTGTGTTGCTGTCGCTCTTCCCGAATGGTTTGCTGCCAGACGGGCACATGGGTGGCTTCCACGAGGGCGAAGTCTACTCAGTAGATGTGAGTCAATTGATTCCGTTTGTTCCACACAAGCCTTGTGCTGACCTCTGTAGTACGACCCCAACTCTCTGCAGTACATGCTCGACTTTTTTCGCGCCGTCGCGCAGTCAATCCCATCGGCGTCGCCGTCGCCATCGGGCTCTCCGGAGCTGGATGCTGCCGACTCGACGCAGAACTCGACGCGGGATATGCTGCAAGACCGGGCCGGCATCATCGTGCTCCGGGAGGACCTGGACTTTTACGTCATCCCGCCGCGACCTGACATTGACCAGGCTGAGATGATTAAAGTCAAGCGCGCGGCGGGCCAGATCCTCCTCGGGCAAGATGGCATCTTTTCGGGCTTGCGGAAAAGCAACGAGCCCGGTAGCACAGAGCAGCATCTAATTGAGATGCTCACCGCTGGGTGCGTTCTCGTCCTAGCAGAACCGGACAGAAGATAGCTGACTTCCTTTCCAGTGGCTTCAACCATGATGATAGATGGGGCCACCGGGCGCCCGAGCCCAACAAGGCTGTCATTTGCAGCCTGGCACTAGCCAAGCTCCGGACAGATATCAGGGGCGATTTCTCCAACAATGCATCCGTGGGTATGGCGCAGAAGCTGCTACTCTTTTGGCGAAAGCCGGCTCGGAGATGTTGGTGGGAGGGCGTCGAGCTGGAGAATGTGCCCGGCGTTGAGGGCAAGCTCAAGGTATGGATTCGGAGAGTATGGACGCTGGAGATGGTATGCACGCTTTCCCTATCCCCGAGCTTATCGCTTTCTGACGATTTTCCAGAGCGTCATTGGGCTACGATAGTTGCACTGAGTGCATTGCTTAATCCCGTCACGCATCGATTGATCTATTGGTTATTACAGGATATCCCAAGCATTCAGCGTGAATTTTTCTTTCTTGTTTTTGTGGTCGCATTGTCTTCAGGGCAAGAATGGCGTCGTATCATTTGTTCGCTTTGGAAATGCTCACTGTTAGTGTATTTATTTTGGCTATATACCTATTTTTATGTTTCCAGCAATGCGTTGGCGACAGAAAGGGGGAGCTCCTCGACGACGATGGACCTGAATGAGATAATTACATAATTGGGGCCGGAGACTTTTCCGTGTTGCTGTTGATTGGTCAGAAAAATAGACTATTATAATCACGTGACTATCCAAACTAGGGATAGGCACACGGCCGAACCAGAGCAAAGACACGCGACAAAAACCGTGATCACGTCAATTCTGAGCGCATTTCCCTGTGGAAATCGTTTTTTCTGTTGGTGTCGAGAAGTTCATAGTCAGACGGACTATCCGGAATTACGAACGCACGACTGAGGGCCAGGTGGTGGGGGTTCTCTGGCGACGGCGACCTTCGTTTGCCGTGATCTTCAGCGCCAGGGCTTCAAAGCTACTAGCCCGAAGCTGGTTGATGAGCGACGGATCTACGAGCCAGCTAGCGATGCGTTGACATTTCCCGCGAATCTCAACACATGCAGGAGGAACGACGGAAAAAAAAAGAGGACAAGATGTCGCCCGTCCGGGGCTACATCACGTCCTACCCACCCCGACTACGCCAATACTCCAATGCGCTCCTCACGCCCGTCATCCCACCAACACAACCCGGGGCGACACGGACAACAAAGCGCGGAACAACAGCGATTAATTATGCCGAAGATGGGTTTGACGATGACGATTTTGACGATAGTGAGGGGCCCCGCCGGCCGACGGGGCTGCGAAGTCGAAGAGAGGACTCGGCGGCCGACAGAGTACCGCTCTCAGAGAAAGTGGGCAAAGAAACCGACAAGCCGGTAGAGGTTCAAGGGATATTTCGAGACTGGATGGTGAAGCGATTGGTCAGACCACTGTAAGTATTTTGTTTATCTTGGGGGCTCTTTCTCTGGGCTCCCACGTCGAACCAGGGGTACTGATTTGCTGTCCTGCTCTGCGGCCAGCTGTGCCGAACAGCTGTACATCCAGTCGCAATTGCCGCTGACGCTCATTCCCATCCGGATTGACCTGGAGGTTCCCGCGCACCAACCGGCGGAGCCGTTCCCGCTGCCCCGAATGGCGACGGACCCGGGGGTGAATGCGACACTCCCGGCGTACCGGAAGCCGGACCCGGCCCCGGCGTATCGCATCAAGGACACGTTTTTGTGGAACCTGCACGAGGCGTTGTCGACGCCAGAGGAGTTTGCGACTACTTTCGTGCGGGACCTGGACCTGCCGAACGCGCAGGCCACGGCGCAGGCCATCAGCACGCAGATCCGCCAGCAGCTGGAGGAATATGCGGGTGTGGCGCTGCACGATCTCTTCCAGAGCTCGCACGGAAAGCAGCCTGGTCCAGCACCAGCGACGGGATCAGCAGCGGGAACTGGCGGGAGGACATCGAGGGCCGTCTCGACAACTCCAGCAGCAGCGGCGGCGGCGGTCACATCCACGGCCACGACAACGGCCGTTGCCACGCCAGAAAGCTCAACAGGTCCGCAACAAGGAGCGACGACGGTGGCCAACGCGTCGCTCGTGGTGGATGATGAGGGGGAGGATCCGACGCTAAACCCGGATGACACGTACCGGTGCATCATCAACCTCAACATCAACCTCCAGAACAAGCTGTACACGGACAAGTTCGAGTGGTCGCTGCTGCATCCGCCGGGGGTGGCGGAGGAGTTTGCGCGGGTGACGTGCGCGGACCTGGGCCTTCCGGGGGAATGGGCCGGCGCAATTGCGCACGGGATCTACGAGGCGGTGCTTAAGCTCAAGAAAGAGGTGTGCGAGAGCGGCGCGATGGTGGTAACCAGCGGCACATACACATCATCCTACGGGCCCGAAATCGACAACATGGCCGCCAACGGCGCCGAAGCCGGGTGGCGATACGATCCAGACACCCTCGCCGACGAATGGGAGCCCAAAGTCGAAACTCTATCCAAAGAAGAAATCGAGAAGCGTGAGGGTGACCGCGAGCGGCAAATCCGTCGTCTCCGCCGCGAAACGGCCCGCTTCTCCTCCACCGCCGGCTTGGCCCAGCAGCAGCAACAGGACGATGATTACCACCATCACGCCGGCCAACGCACCACCCGCCGAAAGCGCCGCCTTCGTAGTCTCAGCCCGTCCGCCGCTACGCCAGGTGCCCGGGGGACACCAGATACTTCGGGCTACGGTGGCGGCGGCGGGCAGCTTACCGACTGGTACGTCCTTCCCCTCCTTTTCTCTCTCTTTTCCCTTTGTATCCACACGGCTAACGCTATTCTTTTTTAATAGGGAACGCCAATCCTGGCGCTGCTCAAACTGCCAAGTCTGGGGCTCAGCCGTTTGGAATGTCCGGGATGGTCCTGCTGGGCCAAAGGTTCGTCATGTCCTCTTCAAAAGAAAAAATAAGATAATAAAATGCTAACGAGACTGGGTTATATATAGACACTTTGCCATAATTGCGGCTTCCTCTACGAACGGGATCGGATTCTCCCGGAATGGTCCAAGGATTTGCATCGGCATGATGTTCCGCTTGGACGATGATCTCTCCCTCTTTCTCTCGTGCAAAAAAAAGGAGAGCTATGAGATGCATGGGAGAGAGGGCGTGTTTTGCAAATGGCGGTGTTCTGTGTGATGATTGAATTGGGGGTCAGGGTTTGGTTCTGGCGTTGATTTGTCCATTTCTTAGATGGTACATGTAACCGTAGCCGATCGGATCGGTCGATCGATGATTCCTCTTTTGCGTGTTGTATCATTAATGCCACGATTTTGATACACGTAGCTTTGATAAAAACTATCGGTAACGGAATGACGATAATACTCATAACACACTGATCCATCCCATCCCATTCCAGCCCATCAATTGGGGAAAAAAACATTCATCATACGCCCTGGCCAGACAAAAAGAATTCGCCCGTGACAATAGCCGACAGAAACAAGAAAAAGTTAACCTTAAGGCTTGCAAAGAGTCTCTAACTCATGACAACGACAATCGCTTGACCTCAAACCTCCTGCGAAGGACGTGCACAGCTTTTGATCCCCGTCTATGCCATGGCCCAAAACGTCAGAGCACGCAAGGAAAAGTACATCAGACAGAAAAGAGAAAAAGAACGAGGGAGGGTGTAGACGTGTCGTCATCATATCCGGATCCGGAACATGATCCAGAGTCATGTCACTGCTCGGGGTTCTGGTCAAAAATTCGACGAAACGGAGGATCCCGAGGTGCTGGTGAAGGAGAGGGACTCGGCGAACCGCCAGATACATTGACGTCCTCTGCTCGTCGAATGACCTCTTTCAATGCGCGCGTCACAACGCCCGCACGGATAACGAGGTCTCGCAAGGACTGGGTGTCAAAGGCCATCTTCTGCTGGGACGGCGAGTACCCATTTGCGGACTCGCGCTGCTGATAAATCGTCTCCAGCACTGACTTGGCCTTCGCAGACGAATCCCGGCGCTCTCGACGCCCAGGAGGGGGAGTTTGTCCTGGGTTTGCCCATACCGAGAGGGGAGGTCGCCGCGCCTCACTCTCCGCGCGTTTCCGATTCTTCTGTGGTGGCGACGGCGTCGTTTCAAAATATTCTTCCAAGCTGCTCCGAGACGACGGCGAGAGCGGAGACATGTTTTCGTCCTCATCAAATGTCGCCAGGTTCACGATCCCCTCCGCCTCCTTCCATAACTCATACGACGGGCCATGCACCACCTGCAGTTTGTTCCCTTGCAAACGGAGCCGCCGGAGTTCCTCCACCAGCAATGTCAGCTCCTGCACTTGCCCGTACTGTCCGTGCACGCTCGCCTGTCTTTCCATTATTGCCTGTGGCACTTTGACAGTGCGCATATTTGCCGGTTTCTCGCCCGTTCCCCCTCCAGTCTCGGAATTGCTGTCTGAATCGCCAAATTCAAAGTCTCCATCCCAGTCCTCCGTGGCACCTTTGTGTCCGAGACCCCAGGTGCCGAATCCAGGCCTGCTGTCTGTTGGTGGCGGAAGCTCTCGCGAAACCGGAACGCTCTGACTACGCAAATGAACAGAGGATGGAGTTTTCCGAAGGGCTACTCGGTTATTTCGGAATCCCATGGCCTGCTTTCCGTCAACAGTGCTCGGCCGTTGTAGGGTGTTCGGACGATCTCGTTCTGCCCAAGGCTGTTCAGACCAGTCAAACACGCTTGGTTTGGTCCCAAGATTTGATGTCTTTCGGGACAGATTCTGCTCATATGAAGCAGCTGACTCGGACGTTTTAAGACCGTCAAGATTGTTCTCCTCGACTTCGAACCCGGACAGTGTTGGGCTCGGGAGTGGTTCTTCCTGACGAGCGTCTTTTCCGACGTGCCGAGCGGACGGTGTCGATGCTTCATTCGTTTGTCTCCCGGACCAAGTGTCGCCTTGCGTGTTGCAGATGTCGTTGAAAAAGTCACTGCTTGACGTCGATGGTCGCGACGTTTCCTGCGTCGCAGACCAATCTTGATCCGATTCGATACTGTCTACGACATGATCTTTGTTCAATTTATCGTCGTCGTTCAAGAAATCATGGAATATGGTCTCAATCTTGGGACCCCGGTGTTTTGGAATGCTGTTTGAGCTGATGCGCGTACGAAACGAGTCAAAGACTGAGTCGCTCTTGTCATCTTCGTCACCGGACGTGAATATGCGCGTGTCATCTGAAGCCATGGCCGTTGAGGCGCGATCCGACGTCGTCACCGATGGCCGTTTGACTCGCGCATAGCGAATGACGGATGGCGGTGTCACATTAGAGGACTGTTGACTGCTGTTCGGATTTACCAAGGCAGTCCGTCCGTGGCCCAACATTCCCGGACCCAGGCCATTCGGACTTGACTCCTGACGTTGCGAGAGCATTTGGGCCAGCTCGCCATCTGGTGCGGTCAGGGGCCGACGTAACCCCGTAGAATCGCTGAAATTTCTCTTTCTCCGAAGTCGAGGAGGATACATTGGCGACGATGGCGGCAATGGATTTGATGCGTGCCGCCTGTCCTGGGTTCGCAAGTTCTCCGGGGGGGTCTCTACGACCTCATTGGACCTGAGTGATTCCGCACGCGGATTGAAGCCGGTACGTTCGGGGTGAGAGGTGCGAGAGGAAGGGTTGTCCGTTAACGGGGAGTCCTGTGCCTGTTCAAGATTGACATCATTGGAAGGGAACGATCGCGGGAATTCTGGCGGAAGGGAAGCCGGTGTATAAAGAGGTGTTTCAACTGGAGAATTGATCGAGGTAGAGAGCATCAGGGTAGGATAGTCGACTGGGTGCCGGGACAAGAACGGGTCCGGCGGCCGAATAGTATGTCTTGTCGCCGAGTTGCGCCGTGAACGAAAGTAAGGCTGCCAGACCGCGTCCTTCGGGTAGGTATCCGCCAGGCCTGCGCTCAATGGCATGTCCCAGCGCCTGTCCCTGTCCACAGCAACTCGCTGCTCCATCTCCGCGTCTCGCTGATAGCTCGTGGCCGGGCGTCGAAGGCTGAAAGTCGACATGGTTCGTGGGCGATTGCCACCAAAAGGCACGTTACCATGCTGTGAGGTCGCCCGTTTCACCAGCTTGTTCGAAGACTTGACGGCTGTCTCCGCGGATGAAAGAATACCATGCGCCGACGTCGGCCGGGCGCGGGAGGGCGGCCGATCGTTCGACGATGAAATGAAGGAGAGCCGCCGCCGCCACGAAGAGGATGGACGGCCACTACTGGGAGCACTCTCCTGGTTGGACAAGTCGGACAGCCGGTTCGATGGATTTGTGTACGCCCGCCGTCGACGCCGGTCCCTACGCCGTTCTGCAATCCCGGACTGAGACAAGCCCGTGCTCAGGACACTGGATCCCGCGGCCGAGGTTGGCGTGGGCAGCTCTGACTGGGTGTCTCCGAAGCGGGAGGAGCTGATGGACAGGGGAGGGAGACCATGGGAGGCGGTGCTTCGGCGAGCCGCGCTAGAAACAGAGCGCGAGCGATTGTCTGGCCGGGCCAGAGCAAACCCCGACGCGGCAATGCCGACGGTGCTGAGGGCACACAACTGCACCAAGCCTTACGTCAGCGAGAGGTGCTCCCGAGGAAGGAGGGCGGTTGCCAGAATTGGGCGCGAGTTGGAGGAGAATCGAGGCAGAGGAAGGAGCATGTGGAGAGAAGCCAAATCGTATCTAGAAGGCAGGAACGCTGGAGAGAAGGAGCGCACTTACTGTGGAGATATGCTCCATGACGGGTAGGAAGCCCAAGACGCACGTCACGCTCTTATGGTCGATCCAGTCTCAACGACGCCCACGGGCGGTCCTCCTCATGGTGGCTGCGGCGGCGACGAGGTCCACGGGCTTTGCTAGAGGCTACGGTGCCATCTAGTCCCAGCACCGACACAATGAAAAACTTGGGAACGTCCAGGGCTTCGGAGAATAGGGTGTCGTGTTGTGATTGGCGGCCGCAGGTGCACGCGGAGTAGGACGGAGGATTCGTGGGCGCAGTGGAAGAGATTGGAAGCGTCGATCGGAAAGAGGACGGAATTAAAGACAGGTCATTATGAGGCTGCCACGCGATTCTCTAGAGAAAAAGAAGGGATCGGGTGAGCAATGATAATAGCGGTGGTCGTGAATAGCAGAAGTAGAGCTTCCTGCGCGGCGGGAAGAAACAACACACCAGGGCCCGATCAGCCGTACCTACCTAAGTTATTAAGTTATCTGACTAATCCGGGATCAGCGACAACAACAAGAAGGTAAGCCGGCCGGCCATCACCGAAATCACAAAGTTACAGAAGACTAGCGACCCTTGCTCGTTTCTTTTTCCTTTTTCCTCAAAAGGACGGAGTGACTACGGGGCAACCCTGTTTATGCTAATTCCAACTTGTTTACTTATCTGCTCTATAGTCCTGCTGTCAGTCCTCAACACAGGAACCTTGGTTCAATGCAAACTTTGGCGGGCCGACCGAGGCGGAGCATTGCTCTGCTCCAGCTCGAGTATCCCCACGGCTTAAGGTTATCAGAGATTCGATCATTTGACGTGCCATACGGAGTAGTTACTCTTTCCCGACAAGAAATTTGTGGTCGGTGTGCGTATATGCGGTGTAGGTTGCTCAGTTTTTCGCTGAGATTGAATGCCCTCCTGGATCCAGGATCAGCATGGAAATTCCAATCTTGTCAACAGTGATCGATAGTTCTGCTCGCCCTGGCGTCCGATCGGCCATGGTAGATGGGCAACTAACTCCTATGGGAGGTACCAGCCACGGGATCTGGATTGTCAGGTATATACGATCACCTAGCAGTCACGAATACTCGGAATGGTGCCCTGCTTCATAACCCCCAAACAGTTAAGGAGCGGCAGGATCAAAGGATGCCCCGGGCGCGTAAGCCCTCGAGTCCTTACCTTCCCCACGAAGAAATACGAGCATTTGTGTAGGGCTGAAAGATCGAGGATCCAAGAAAACAACGCTAGACTATAAATGGCTAGACCGATCCTCCCACCAAATGTGATCCGTGCGTTTGATTGGCTGATCGCGTCCACGAATCACAGCCATTTCTCAATTGTTTGTCACAGCTCCTTGTCACGGGTCTCGCCCGGCCCCCGGGCTATCGACAATATCCTCCGCCATCGAGATCTCCATCTCGCATGCCCTCAATTCCAGCCCTCTTCCCGCAAAACCCTGATTACGAGTAGGTTTGGGGTTAATTCGAATAGAGTACGGAATGAATCATGCTGTTTGAGCTTGACGATCCAGGAATGCTCGACGGGGCGGGGAGGCAATTGTTGCCGCAGGGCTCCGAAACAACTAGGGATTCCAAGTTCTGCCACGGCGGCACAGCACTTCGTGCTTCCCTTCTCCGTTGGCCCTCTGCAGCGAATCATTGCTCATTTTTGGTGACTCGGTCGAGTTGCTTGTGGAGGCTTTCAGATCGTACCTGAGAAAAATAACCAAGAAAACTGGCAGTTGAGCCGCACTGAGCTCGTCCCATGGCGGCTAGGATTGTTTACCACTCCCTAGTATGGTTAGGTCGGTTACTGTTCCATGGATCAAACATCTCGCCAGCTCCTGGGATGGAGTGCCCATATTGGCCTGAAGATTGAGTGGAAACCGCTTTTGAACCTACGATTATCCGCATATGCATCATGCGCGCTTTGCATGAAATAAATCCCTCTCCACGTCATTGACAAATATCGCTATCGTGATTGCTCAATTTGCCAGGATCCTTCCGAAACGGCCTAAGGTTACCAGCAAGATCGTGGCTTCGTGGCTCTGCTGAAGCTTCGGATCTCAAAGCTCGCTTCGCGTTGATTGCATGTAACCCCGTTCCTGAAGAGACTCATATTGCGAAATCGGTTTGTTTACATACACGACAGCCAACAACAAACAAACTGCATGCAGCAAGGAAAACGTCAGTAATTCTCCGTAGAACATCAATTAAGTCGTCCGGGGAGGAATTGACTGGCTAGGAATGATCCCACGCCCCTTGCATGGTGATTGGTTAATAGTGGGAAATCATCAAGACAAGATGGCGTCTGTCGTCCACTGCTTGAAACCGAGTTAACGAGTACGTAGCAGTGTCCCTCAGGAAATCAACTTCAAGGAGAGCATTTGATGACAGTGGAAGTAGATGGTTTGTTCTTGAGGGAAAAAAAAAAAAGGATCAAGTCTTCCCAACCAGCCACGTTTCATAGTCCGATCCCACGATCTGCATTAGCATTCTTGACTGCTGTAATAAAATAGCCATAGTGAGGCCTGTCAAGATGATTATTGGAACATTTTAAAGCACAAACTACTCGTACAACCCGCAGAGGTCACCTGGACGACACCGAACAAATCAGTTGCATGTGAATCCTGCGTTGGGTCCTAGCCGATCACAGTCGGATTTAGGATCGGTGGAGGACTTTCGATGACGTACTAGAGTTGAAGTATGCGGCCATCATTGGCGGCAGCTTAGGTCATAATTCCCTATATAGATTCAAAATAGTAACCTCGATGGCATTTTTTGCTATCGAAAGGTTCGATTCTAGATCTAATCCTGCTGGTGATCTGATCCAAACATAGGACACGATTATTCTCGCTAGGCCTGGCTGCTATGAGCATAACCCTAACTCTACACGCAATTTGGGTGTAAACCTCCCACACAGTCGTTGTAAAGAGTAGTGCGAGGAATAGGGAGATGAGCGCTGATGTATCTCTCATCCATCTGCCATGCCATATTCACATCAGCACAGCGCGATTGGAGATGATTCATCATACCCTTCCAAGTCACCCACACGTCGTGCTCTCAGCCACCTCAGCCTGGCATCCAGGTGAGGCTAAGATGAAATCGGTGCAAGAGGCAGAGATTTGAGTCCGCTTTAAATAACTGTGACGAATCCTATTGACGCGGCATCTCAGGAGCGATTTGAGAAACATCATGGCGTACTATGATATCGTCGGTTCTCTGCCTCTCGAGCTCCTGATTCTTGTCGTGGAATATCTAGATCTGGAAGATATTGTCCGGTGCCAAGGGGTGCGTATCGATTTTGTGACGCCTTGTGCTAACCAGTCTCCTCTGACAGTGCCCAGGTCTCCAGGCGATGGCGCGTGATATTCTCCTGCAATACAATTATCACGCCGTTCCTACGTGAAACGCTCGAGTTTCTGGGCCTGGACGAGGACGGCGTGGATATAGGTTCAGCCATTGCGGACGCGATGAGCTATTTCAGATGGCGACTTGGCTTGGAACATGCTCGACCCGTCAAGAAGATCTTCCTTTCCTGGCCAAAGCACATGCCCCGGCTACCCTGTCCCATCCGTTACCATTCACGTCAGCTATGCTATAGGAATACCAATCCTCATCGCAAATTTGTCGAAACACTGAATCTCGAAACTGGAGAGAGAAAAATCTGGGGTGGCAACGAGACAGATAAACCTACATACTATTCACCGTTCCTATCTGATCGCTATCTTGTTCGGTTCTCGATAGAAATGTGAGTAGGGAGAAGCAGATATTTTCGATCTTGTCAGCTGTTGTCCAAGATCTGACACGATTACTACGATAGGGGCACTAATTACCATTTGACGGCGTGGGATTTACATACAGGAAAGAAATTCAGTCAAAGAATTCCGCCGTTTAATGTCCCCCATCAGATCGTTGATGATAAAGTAGTCATCACTGGCTGTCCCGTCCAGGCCTTTGGGCGGCCTTCTCACGTTTATGTTTGGGACCTAAGTTCGAATCATATTCAAGAAATTGGCAGCTTCGTCAGTCTCCAATTGTGGCATGTTGATGCAATTGAGAACATGTTTGTGGCATTTGAAGTTAACTGGAAATCCTGGAGGAAGCAGCTGCCAAAAGTGCAGCAGACCAAGTGGGAAACGAAGACGGGCCAGCTGCTCGACAAGAAAATCTTTGACCTGCCGCTGCCGGCTGAAACGCCCCGGCTCGGGCACACTCAGTACGGGGGATTCCATCCCTACTACACCTTTGGCCACAAAACCGCAACTCAAATTTTCCTCTATGACGATTGGCCTGCCACGAAGTTGCCTGCCACCATGCACCTTGAATACGATTACGCTGCTGACCGGCTCAGCGTCCGGAAAGTACGAGACTGTTTCAACAACTATAGTTCTTCCGCGTATTTGCTTCCAAACCTGGTCTACCGTTCCTCTACGAAGACAGGCCGCTGTCAGGTTAGCGTATTCAATGCCACTACCGGCGAGGTAACCCTGCACTCGGTCCAATCGAGCACTTCATTGAACTCGTTTCCCCAACAAAAGTGGGGAGCAGCTTCCGGTAACCCGCTCGAAGTTGTCTTTGGCGATCGTGAGGTCTTTGGCTGGGCCAATGACACCGGTGTTCAACTCTGGTTTTTCAATCCGAGATTTGTTCCCGATGGCATCCCAGATTGTGACTGTGAGAATTGCCGTTATTCAAAAGAGATAGGTTATTGCGATAATCTAAGCGGGCCTTGAGCTCGATGCCTGTTGGTGATGATCCAGCCATTGGCATTTTAATAGGCCTGTTATGCCCGTAACCCTAACCCCAATCTACGGAGTCCAGACGTGAATCCTCGCGCAAACGAAGGACGAACAAGTGTTCAGTTTCCCCAAATTGTTTTCAAGAATCGAGATATATTGACACCCAAGGATTTCGTTGTTGCGAGGCCCAAAAATATAACGCTGGGCCTTTCCGCTTTCATCCTATCCTGCCCCATCGGCACAGCGATTCAGCCATGGCCGACGCGAGGAACTATTTTCGATGGCGACTTGGCTTGGAGCATGTTCGACCGGTCAAAAAGATTTTCTACCGTCAGCTATACGGCTGTCAACGTGAGCAACATCGCGTCTTGTATTGTTCGCGCCGGCTGTATGCTGCTCCCTTGTACGGCAGCGTTTTTGAGATGCTAAATATTGAGACCGGAGAGCGGTTATGTTGTCCCAGGAGAGCAAACTGGTATTGCTCAGACTGTTGGTATAGGCTTGTTCGACTAGTAAGTGCCAATACCAGGGTGGTAGATACTGTCTTCGATCTTTCGACTGCTGTCTACTAACTCCCGATTGCTGTAGCAGGATGGAATCGCATCTCTTACTCATCGCGTTGGATACGCATACAGAACGAACCATTGATCAAGCATTTCCTAACACACACAACCTGTATGCGGTTGTCAAGGACAAGGTGGTCATCACTCCCAAGAAAGCGGAGGAATCTTCCCTGATCTACGTTTGGGATCTGAACTCGAATCACGTTCAAGATATTCACAGCTCTGCTCATCCCAGATTGTTTCACATGGACGCGACTGAAAACATCTTGGTAGGATTCGATATCTTCTGGGAGAGACAGCCGCGAGAGGTCCTAGCTGTACGTCAGATCAAGTGGGCGACGACGACGGGGCAGCTACTCGAGACACAAACTGTTCATTTGCCGTCGCCCGCTGGCAATTCCTTATCCGAATACGCCATAAATGTCTACCAGACCTTCGGTCACCAGACCGTGGCATATCTCTTCTTCTATCTTAGCAACCCAATCGACAAGCGAGCCGGGGTGCATTTCGAGTACAACCACGCCGTTGACAGGCTCACCGTCCGGTGGATCCCGGGTGAATCTCTCTACCAAAGGATTTCCAATAGTCACTTTGTGTTCTCCGCGTATTTGACTCCAAAATTGTTGTACAGCTTCCCTGCGGAGGACAATCAGCTTGGTATTTACAACGCCGCAAAAGGTGCGGTGACTCTGCATTCGGTCCCTCGCTTCTCGGACTCGGCACCTCTGTATGGCAGACGTTCCTATTACAACTCAGGGGACGTAAAAGTTTTCGGAGATCGTGAGGTCCTTGGGTTTGCCAATCACATCGATGTTGAACTTTGGCTTTTCAATCCGAATTTTACGTTTAACCAGCGATATTTTGAAGGACCCGACTTGCACCCAGAATATAGGTACTATCAAAATGGTGTTTTGGCCCTCTTAAAAAATATGGGAGCGTGTCCACTTATCAGAACTGCCGGTGGATCTTGCAATGGAACTTCCGCAACTGCATACCAATTGGTGCGTATTGATGGTGAAGCTGGACACACGCACATCCAGGCTTGTATCTACGCTCTGTGTACATCGCACACAGAGAGATTGGCCCAAGTGCGATGAAAAGGGAGCAGCAGCAAGCATAGCACTCAACCTAAACCGTGGGGTTGGGGTTTAGGATCTTCAAAGTTAAACCTCTGTATGTAGGTTAGCGGCTTGGCAGATGCGGAATGAATATTCCCGAATTCGTACTAGTAACTCCGGATGACGTATAGAAGTTACTTTGTTCAGGATGGTTTCTTCCTTCATCAGCCAGTTAAGTGCCTCAAATGCTAAACCCCACTGATAGGTTATCAAACACCGGTTATCCACAACCCGCGTGAAGTCACCGTTTAAGCACATTGACATTTGAAGAGTACCTTTGGAGTTTGGAGGAATTGCGTTCACCACTGCAGCGGGCAAAAGAAGATGGAGGCGGAACTTCAGGCCCAGATCCCAGGGCTGGACCATGTGATCTCCGAGTATTCTGTGGTGAGTACTTACGCTGTGTCGTTGATTGAAGGCGAAGAGTCGACTGAACATCTTTTTCTAGGGCTATCTCACCCATGCCGCCAAGGCATATGTGGAAGACACTGACCCAAATGCACCGTCGCCACTATCCGAAGCCGCCGATACGGTGACGGAGATCCTAGTTTCTGCATCTGGAGACTTCTCCGCCGAGAACGAGCTTGCCATCCGCAACTTGGTCGAGAAATTCATCAACTCGCTCAACTCCGCCGACGGAGTCGATGCCGAGCGCCGCCAGACTTCAGTGGGTGCCAAGCGGCTTGATCAAGCCATCAATGTCGGCTCTCAACGGAATATCTCATCCACGCTCGGCCTGGTTGGCGGCAACGTCGACCTCGAGTCGGCGGCCACGCGCAAGGTGGAATCGCGGGTAGACCGCAAGAAGCTGGAGAAGGCAGAACGCAAGATCCGCGCCAAGCAGGAGAAGAAGGCGATGAAGTTTGTCGAGTACGAAGGATCGCGCCTGCTTCAGAAGAGCGAGCAGCAGTCGTACGAGGAATTCTTTATGGCTGTCAACCCGCTGCAGATGGGTACGGACTCGCAGTCCAAGAGCAAGGATATCAAGGTCGAAGGAATCGATATCTCGATTGCCGGAAAGCGGATTCTTACGGATGCTTCGCTGACTCTGACCTACGGCCGAAAATATGGTCTGGTCGGGCAGAACGGTATTGGAAAGAGTACATTGCTTCGTGCTTTGAGTCGGCGAGAAGTTGCTATTCCGACCCATATTTCAATTCTCCATGTCGAGCAAGAGGTGAGGACTGAATGCAAAGGATATCAAGATCGTGACTGACGCTGCTGTTTAGATTACTGGAGACGATACGCCTGCACTGCAGTCTGTTCTTGATGCCGACGTTTGGCGAAAGCATCTGCTTCGGGAGCAGGAGGTTCGTGCCTGTTGCCAGTCAAAAATGATTGAGCTAACTTTCTGCAGAAAATTACCAAACAGCTCGCAGAAATCGAGGCTCAAAGATCCTCAATGGCGGACACATCGAAAGATGCCGCTAGGCTGGATAAAGAGCGCGATGCTCTGGATAGCACGCTTAGCGATATTCATGCCAAACTGGCTGAGATGGAGTCTGACAAGGCAGAGTCGCGTGCGGCAAGCATCCTGGCTGGTTTGGGATTCTCTCCAGAGCGCCAGCAGTACCCCACCAAGACATTTTCGGGTGGTTGGCGAATGCGACTGGCTTTAGCGCGGGCTCTGTTCTGCGAGCCTGACTTGCTGCTGCTCGACGGTATGTTACACCCTTTCATATACGAGGGAACCCGTCCTCACAGCCGATAGAACCGTCGAACATGTTGGACGTGCCGTCCATCACCTTCCTTTCCACATACCTACAAAGCTATCCAAGCACCGTATTGGTCGTATCTCACGACCGGGCATTCTTGAACGAAGTTGCTACCGATATCATCCATCAGCACTCTGAGCGCTTGGACTACTACAGGGGAGCCAATTTCGGTACGTTTATGTATTGCGACCAGTCGGTCAATTGCTAACGACCGGTAGATTCTTTTTATGCGACAAAGGAAGAACGACGCAAGGCTGCAAAGCGAGAATACGAGAATCAGATGGCCCAGCGAGCACACTTGCAAGGTACTTCTTTTCTTTTAAGGATTATACAGTAGAGCCAGACTGACATACCGCAGCGTTCATCGACAAGTTCCGCTACAATGCTGCCAAGGCACAGGAAGCGCAGTCAAGGCTCAAGAAGCTCGAGCGTATGCCAGTGTTACAGCCTCCAGAGGCGGAATATACCGTGCACTTCAAGTTTCCCGAGGTGGAGAAGCTCTCCCCTCCCATCATCCAACTGTCGGATGTTTCGTTCTGGTATACTAAGGACAAGCCGCTGCTCAACAACGTCGACTTGGACGTGCAGCTTGACTCGCGGATCGGTATTGTCGGGCCCAACGGTGCCGGAAAGACCACAGTTCTCAAACTTCTGATCGGCCAACTTCAGCCAACCAAGGGTCTGGTCTCATCGCATCCCAGACTGCGGATCGGCTACTTTGCGCAGCATCATGTGGATGCGCTGGATCTGAACGACAGCGCCGTAGGATTCATGGCGAAGAATTATCCCGGCAAGACGGATGAGGAATACCGACGACATCTCGGAGCGTAAGTAGACCCATTTCGACCCTACACTGATGATGACGACGCGCTCACACACCATCCCAGCTTCGGTATCACGGGCATGACTGGCCTGCAAAAGCTCGGCTCGCTCTCGGGAGGTCAAAAGTCGCGTGTGGCCTTTGCATGCCTCTCACTGGTGAACCCGCACATCCTTGTCCTGGACGAGCCGTCCAACCATCTGGACATTGAAGCCATGGACGCGCTGTCAGAAGCCCTGCAAAAATTCCAGGGCGGTGTATTGATGGTGTCGCACGACGTGACGCTCATCCAAAAGGTCTGCACGAGTCTCTGGGTGTGCGACAATGGACGAGTGCAGAAGTTTGATGGTGACATCAATGCGTATAAGAAGATGATCATGTCACAGGCGGACTTTGCGGGTGTGGTGAGGGCGCAATGATGAGTTCTAGACTACGTGATTTATGATAGACGTCTGTACATGACTCGTCAATGGTCGACACTGCTTGGACAGGGACGAACCATGAGCAGCGGAAAATAGGGTACGGTTAGCTATCATTCCAAAAGTAGTTTAGTATAAGAACTGTCTTGTCCTAATTATGGCCAATCAGGGTCGACGTATCTTCAAAATACGAGATTAGCACGATATCATTGGCTGGCTTGCTACTATAAACTATTCCTGATTTAGAAATTGGATTTGTAATATGGGAGTGTCTGCCTAGAACTGGAGGGGGTAAACGAGTAGTCGTGTTGGAGAGAATGGGAGACTTTCAAAACATTGGTAAGCCCTCGAGTTGCAACCGGAGTACAAGGGGCAGGTATGGTGTAGCAACATTCGTGCCGAATACTAGCAATACTCACCGTGGCAATTCACCACCATTTCACTCTTCTCTTTGTTTCGACGCCCTCTGGGCTTTCTCCCGACGAGCTTGCAGATTCCGCGCCTGGCGCGCGGATTGCATGTCGTAATGGCGCTGAGGCGGTCAGAACGGATCAGCGCGCAGGCAGCTGCTGTGTTAGCCAAGCAAGAGGAGGAAAAGAAGCGTGGTAAAAAGAAGACAGAAACGGGCATCAAATCAAGGACGAGAAAAACGACAACAGCAACAACAAGAGCGAAATCCAACAATGCTGCCAAAAATGGAGGTGTTGCGAAGAACCGCGCGCCACCAAAGCCAAAAGCTAAGGGCAAGTCCAAGGCGAAGAGCAAGAGCGACCTTTCCGTCGTCAATGGTGACGGGAAACTGGCCGAGGCGGCGGCAGAGCCGGTGCTCGACCGGCCCATTGAGCCCCATCAGACAAACGTGCCGCTGGTCTCGCCACATGGCGACAGCGCCACCGTTGCATATCCGACTACGGCGGCAGCGGTCACGACGGGAAATCTCCTGGAGAAGGCCGAGGCGCATCTCATTGCGGCGGATCCGCGCATGAAGCCGCTGATCGAGCGGCGGCGGTGCCCACTATTCACGCCGGAGGGTCTCGCAGAGCCTGTCAATCCATGGGAGAGCCTCGCCCGTAGTATCATTGCTCAACAAGTATCTGGCGCAGCTGCAAAATCGATCAAGCAAAAGTTTATCCGTCTTTTCAATCCCGAAGTCACGGATGAGACGAACGGAGAAGAAAATAAGGAAGGAATAGCGTCGTTCCCGGCACCAGAAGTCGTTGCAAAGACAGATATCAGCACGTTGCGCACCGCGGGCCTCTCGCAGCGAAAAGCGGAATACATTCAGAACCTGGCCGCCAAGTTCGCATCTGGGGAGCTAACGACGGAGAAATTGCTTACGGCGTCGGACGAGGAGGTCATGGAGATGCTGATTGCCGTGCGTGGGCTGGGAAAGTGGTCCGTAGAGATGTTTTCATGCTTTACACTCAAGCGAACGGATGTGTTTTCGACGGGAGATTTGGGTGTCCAGTTTGTCCCCTTTCTTACCTTCTTTCCCGGGACATGGCGTCTTCGCTTCGTCGATCAGCGGTTACTTACTGATAAATTAGGCGTGGATGTGCGCATTTTGTCGGACGCGATGTGTCTAAACTTAAGACCAAGGGCGGTAAGTTCAAGTACATGTCGGAGGCGGAGATGTTGGCGTTGGCGGAAAAATTCCGGCCATATAGGTTAGTAGTTCCAATGGTGATCGAGCGAATGGATTGCTGATTGGGTGTAGGAGTTTGTTTATGTGGTATATGTGGCAGATTGTGGACGTCAATATACAAGCATTGGAGTAGACGTTGTACAGTAATCACCCGTAATGATAGCAATGGTAATCAATACAAAGGAAATTCCGATTTGTACAGTAGAGTACAGTAATATCTCCTACATCATTTTCTAAAGCAGGCACATGAGGAGAGTCTATCACGGCATGCAGTCAACTATCACCGCTTCAAGACGAGGTTGTCCAGGTCCTGGCGTTCCTTCTGCTCTTTCTCGAGTTCGCGGATGATGGGGCTGAGGTATTCCTTATCCTGTAATTGCCATCAGCAAGGTGCTCCGGAACCAATGGAAGAAGCAAACCCACCTCTTCCGGCTTAGTCCACTCCTCCGGAGGAAGGAGAGTGTGCGACAATGAGCACTATCCAAAGAAATATACAATCAGCACGAATTGCCCTCTAAACTCCCAACGTTCAATCTTATCGTCGAATAAACACACCTGGAAAGCCCGGCGAATGCGGAAGACGCGGTCGTAGGCCTCCTTCGGAGGAAGACGGCGGATCGCTTTCATGACCAGCTCATTCTCCTCGGAGATCAGGTCGTCGGACCTAGCTCGCCATCAGAACTCATATCACCTAATCAATCATCCTTGAGACCCCTACTTCAATCCGAGACGACGGTAGCCGGAGGCATTGGCATACCACTCGGCAATCGGCTGGACCCAGCGACGCAGAGCGGGCCGCTTGACGATGTAGTTTGCCAGCGACGGCACAGACATGGTGACGCGGGTGCTCAGAAGCAGCAATGGACGGTGGTCGCAAAGGCTGAGCGAGGGGGAAACCGAATCGCGGCCGACTGGGATTGGTTTTGATGGTGTCTGCCGACAATTGCGGAAGAAATGCGGAAGCGATCGAGGTTTTGATGCCTGAGGCAGAAATTCAGTACCAAAGTTATGGTTTGGTAACCTGGCCGTAATATTACGTTCTGGAATCCGAATGGAATTCGTCGATTTTCGTATGTATCAAATGCCTTTCGGCAGTTGGAATCCCAGCAGGCCAGCGGGGATTCTTGTGACGATCACGTTCAATCTGCACACTTGATCTACTCAGAACAATCCTCTCGGTACCGAGGCAGCGAGTCCCAAACCAGCCCTGGTACCTTTAGTCCTCACCGGATGGCGACATGACGGCGCCGCAGAGTCTCCGATCTTCTCCTCACGCCGGGACCTCGTGACTCTTCGTCGTCCGCTCTCCACTCTCCGCTCTGAAATATTAATCCACACACCCTCCAAATTTCCTTCTCCAAATAATAACGCCCCAGCACCGCCGACCGCTCTTTGTACAACATAGACTTTTGCTTGCGGCCCCTGGACGAGTTTGCGATCACATTGAGTTGCCCGGTATCTTCGGTATTGCGCGTTCCCTGCAGTTCCGTTCTGCTCTACGATCAATTCGGCCGAATTTCACCTCGCGATCACCCCTCCTTTGACTGTTGATAACCCTCGCAAGCTGTGAGGACTTTGTAGAATAATCTGCCTTGGTGGGTTGGGTTGTGGCAGGTCATTGTCGGCGGCTTTGGTGTTTTGGCGGCGCTCTGCTTCATCAGATCAGACGGCAACACGGCGTTCATAGATCAGCTCTCCCGTGATTTCTATAGGTCTTCCCGTCTGGCGCCCGCCGGAGAAGAGCCCTACCCAGACGCAGAATTAGCGCATCGAGCAAGACAGGATCGATCAAGCTGGCATCGCCATCTTCACTAGAGCGCAGAGGTCCTGGGTTCCGGGTTCGAGCGCCCTCTGTGCTCGAATCCGTGACCCGCCGGTGACCTACACGGGGGACACGGTAACAATAGTAGGCTCGAGGAGGTGAGCCTAGCCTTACGATGTCTCCGGCGCAGAGCCACGGCGACGCATCAGCATCAGCATCGTCATCATCAACATCAGAGCTGGTCTCCGAGCAGCAACAGCAAGAGTCCATGTCCATCCACCATGAATCGAGGCCGTACACGCAGCACGGGCTGCTGGCGCGCGTCCAGATCTACTCGACGCAAATCCCGGACTACTACGTGACGCCGTTTTGCGGGGCTGCGGCCGGAATGGCGTCCGGCATCGTGACATGTCCGCTCGATGTCATTAAAACGAAGCTCCAAGCGCAGGGCGGGTTCATGCGTCAAAGACGAGGAGAGCTGGCGAGTACATCACGAATTTATAAGGGGATGATTGGGACAGGACGCTTGATCTGGCGAGAGGAAGGGATAAGAGGGTTATATCAGGGGCTGGGCCCGATGCTCCTAGGGTATCTGCCGACATGGGCGGTATATCTAACAGTATACGATCGGTCGAGAGCGTTTTTCGAGGAGCGAACAGGTGAGCAGCACGCATTTGTGCTGGATGACACAAAACAATCTAACATGAGTAGATAACTGGTGGGTGGCACGGATGGTAGCATCAATTACGGCCGGGGCGTGCTCGACGCTCGTGACAAACCCAATTTGGGTGATCAAGACTCGACTGATGTCACAAGGCGGGCGCGCCGCCAACGGCGACGGCTACGTGCCATACTACTACCGCAACTCGTGGGACGCGGCGCGCAAGATGTACCGAACAGAAGGCGTGCGGGCCTTTTACTCGGGATTGACGCCGGCGCTGCTTGGTTTGTCGCATGTTGCGATCCAATTCCCGCTGTACGAGTACTTCAAAATGGCGCTGACCGGTTACGGCATCGGCGAGCACCCGGAAGAAGGCGGATCGCACTGGGCGGGCATCTCGCTTGCGACATTTCTCAGCAAAGTCTGCGCCAGCACTGCTACATATCCGCACGAGGTGCTGCGCACGCGTCTGCAAACACAGCAGCGACATCAGCCGGGCGCCTCGCCTGAGGGCATCGCTTTCCGCGGTGGACTCGACCTTCCAGCACACGCTCAGGGGCGGCCCCCTGGCGCAGCCAGCTCCGACGGCATGCCCAATCGCCCGCGATACGCAGGTGTATGGCGCACGTGCGAGACGATCCTGCGTGAGGAAGGCTGGCGCGCGTTCTACTCGGGCATCGGCACAAATTTGATCCGTGCGGTGCCGGCCGCGATGACGACGATGCTGACCTACGAATACCTCAAAAAAATGATTGGCATGATGCAGCACGAGGGTGAGAAACAATTAGGGAGGATACCTTCTTAAAGAAAAGAGGAACCCCTTGGAATGCTGTCTTTTCTGTATATCCCTGACGCACATCATAAATAGGTACCTAGTCCTTTAGAATACCCTAACCAATAGCTCTGTATAATAGAATATACAGTCATAGCCAGAACCATCTCCCTCTACTTATTTATGACTATCTTCTTCCCTCTTTTTCTCCTCCAACGCCTTCCCAACCCAATCCTCATCTTCCCGCCCACGCAACGCCCTCCGCCGCCGCTCTTCGCTGCGCTCGTACGCCGCCTCCAGCGCTGACGACGGCGCCCCGGAGAACCGATACTTTGCATCGCGAATACGCTTGATCGAGTACGCTGCGAGGATCAACGCCATGACGAATGCCGCCAGGGGAGCAGTGATGGACTGTTCATTTTTCATATTAACTCGATCAGTACTAGAGCCTACTAAAGTAGACAAATAATGGGTAATATCTGAAATGATTAGTAATTTTGCATACACGTGGATGACGGCCTAATGTTTTGGGTTGTGAGCCATCTTGATTTTGGTCATTGCCCTTAGTATCCGTTGAGAACCATTGTCGGGGCAGCCGTTGATGATGATATAGAGGTGGTGGTGGTCGCGGGTGTTGCTGTTGCCGCGCGAAGAAAATGGTCCTTGACAGAGGGGATAAGAAGCGCAGGCGAAATTGAGACATTTTTTAAGCGTTCACTGTTTCGTATCACTCAGATAGAGCCGTTTCATGCGTTGTCGAACTGAAGGGTGAACGTTTTGAATGTCATCGATTGGAAAGCTTGGGACGTAAAACTGCTCGTAGACTTCCAAGAATGGTTAGAGAAATGGATACTACCTAACCTTATTCAGTAGTTACTAATTTACCGTAGGTATACAGAGTATCAATATCCGTAGTTTTCGTTGCTAAACCTTTTACTATGGGCAGAATCGGTCTATGGTTTAAAAAAGATGTCACGAGCCGAGATCAAGTTTTGCCAACGCTTGAAGCCTGAACTCGTATCAGCTATTAAGGAGTAGTATTACAGTCTATCATGATATATGGTACATCCTAAGCCGCTGCAAATCCCAATCTCGTCCATGCCTCATAGATCTGCAGTTTGAGCTCCACCCGTAGATACGCGGTCCACGCCTTGACTAGGCGCCAGAGATTCCGTGGTCGGAAGAAAAGACCCCCTTCTTGAGCAATGGCGTCCATTTCCTCCTCGAAAACGGTCCTGGTTGCGTAGCGGGCGAGAATGAGGAACGTGCGCATAGGGCCCTGGCGGGTTTGTAGGTTTTCATCGAGACTGCGAGCTGCGCTGGGTTAGAGATTGGAGTAGGAGGATAAAGAAAGAAAGAAAACGTACTGAGGTCGTTTGTTTTGAGAATCAAGAGGATAATCCGCGGCACCTTGCCCAGTAACTCGACCAGCTGCTGTAGCATGCCCTCGCCCAGCGCATGCGTAATGTTGCGTTTCTCCTCTAGGTCCCGTGTCGAGATGATTTTCCGGTCCGACACAACTGCGTAGTCGCGCCCTGTGATCGCGCTGGCAAACAGGGGGAAATCCTCGTCCGTCACTCCCGCTACTTTGTACGCGTACTTGCGCATCTGCGCCTCATCGCCGTCAATCACCGACAGCCACAGTTTCGCGTAGTTCCGCCGTAAATCCGCGGGTATGTCCCGGTAAAGGCCGTGGTCGTACAGGATGATGTCGAAGTTGGGCTTCCCTTGCGGGCGGCGCCGGATCGCGATGTTGCCGCCGTGAGGATCGCAGTGCAGCGGGGCGTTGGCCCCGAAGATCATCAGGTTGAAAATGTGTGCCAGCGCCGCAGACACCTCATCTCGGTCAATACCGTTTGCGTCGAGGAATTCGAGATCGTCCGGCCGGTGGCCGGTGAGGTACTCCATAACAAGGATACGCTTCCGCGCCCACATGACTGCACTTGTTAGTTCCTGCTTACGAAGAAAGAGAATGGACGTACCCTCTGGAATTACCAACGGCGCCTTGGAGTGCTCTGCGAAGTACTCCTTGGTCCGAATCGCATTTTCCGCTTCCCGCCGGAAGTCTAGTTCTTGTGGAAGCGACAAATCCATCTCCCGCGACAGCCACTCCAGGTCATACTCCGGGAAGAACTTCTTGAGCGCTGCAAACGTCATCCGCGTCAGGGCCAAATCCAGCGGCACCCATTCCGCCAGGGCCGGATGTTGCACCTTGACTGCTACCTTTTGCCCTGTCTCTTTCAATGTGGCGACGTGCACCTGTGCCAGCGACGCTGCGCCGATCGGGTGTGGATCGAATGACGAAAAGTGCTCGTCGATCGACTTGCCGGTGTCGGTCAGGAACATTTGCTCAATTGACTCGATAGACGACACTGGGCACTTGTCCTGCAACGGGATAAAGGTCGTGGTCCACTCCAGCGGTAGCAGATAGCCCATGCTGCTGAGGTGCTGTCCAAGCTTGATGAAAATCGATCCATTCTGCTCTAGTACTCGAAGTGTGCGCTCAGCGCAACGTTTATGGCACGCACGAAGCTGGTCGGCATACTCCTCCGGGCTCAGATCTTTTTTGTTCAACGTGGCTCGGTAGCTGCGCAAGGGCTTAGCATTGCACCATGAAACCGGCAAGAGAAAACACTACGCGCACTCCACTCACTCGTTGATACATATTGCCAATGCAGCCACCACGCGCCCAGATCTCTGTGCCGCCGCAAATGCGTGCCGGAGCTCATCCGAGTACGTGAACCCTACGGCCAGCACAGTCCCTGCTGCAGCTAGCCGAATGGCCCATCTGCGTCGCAACTTGTCCCTGCTATTGTCACCCCTGGAGCCAGCCCCCCTAGATAATTGTCGCGCGGTGGCATGATAATCTTTCCTAAACGCTGTTCGAAACAAATCAGGTTGTACTTGACATATCCGACATGTCCAAGCGGTCGCTGGTGTGAAACTCGATTGCGACGAGTATACAATGCGCGGATTAAATCGCACGGCACAGCGAGGTACAATCGCTCTCATAATCGTAGCAAGAGACGGCGGAACCGATCAATCAGGCTTGATAACATTTACTCCATCGACGCGGTCTACCGATCCTCCGACAGGTAGGAGGGGTTTGAGTAGACGAAAAGGAAATCCGTGCAGACACGACGTCGAGGAGTTTATCGAAGGTCTTAATTGGCGAACTGTATTCGATTTTAAAGTCGATAGCTCGAAGTCGAGGCGAAGATGATGTCGTCGGCCGAAAAGAAAAAAAAATTCAGTCGGCGAATGTCGGAGGTCATAAATGCACACCCCACCCCAAATGCAGACCCTGGCTCTTTTCTCTACAACGCAATCGCCATCGACTTTACAACATTCAAATGGATAGGTAACCAGTACCACTACAGGCCTTGTAATACAGGATTTCTCAGATTGAAATGCAAAACCATGCTGCTCCGAACTCATCTCCAAACTTTCAAGTGCAGTCATCGACTCAAACCCATCCGAATGATCCCACTCATATCTCCCTTAACTGTTGCTCGACACCTGCCCAATATTCCCTGCGTAAGCGGATGGAAAACCACCAATTCCCTTTGGTATCCTTTCCGATCACGATTCCGCCATTTGCAAGCGGGATGCCTCTCGTGTTCATTGCGCAACTAATGTAGGATGGGCGACCCAGCTTGGTGTCGCGCTTTTCGAGCGGTGTTTCGGCCTTGATGACCGCCGGGGAGAAATCAAGAGTGAAGAAACGTGCTCTCTGCCAGTTGGAGATTGCAAGTAGCTTCATTCGCGGGTTGCCTACGATGACAGGGAAACCTGATTTATCGTAGGAATCCTTCAATTCTGCCATGTGCGCACGGAACTGCTCCACGGTCCGTTGTTGCTCGAGGTCTTTGCGAATCTGCAATGCCACAGAGCTGAGTGGCTCTTCGAGGACCTGACGGACGGGCAGAACCGTCCAGCAGCTGGTGACGGCGTTGGTGACCAAGCCCTCGGAGGACTGGATGAGGCCCATCTCTGCAAGGTGGCCGCGGCAGTCAACAGCATTCGTGATGCTAAGACTGCGACTGCCGCTGGGTTGTGCAATGCGCAACAAAGTTCTTGCCCACCAGGCACTCAAAATGTCGTTCTCGCTGATAAACGGTTTCTTGTCTGCGCTTGGGTTCTGTGCGGCCAGCTCATTCAAAGCGTCTTGACGCATCTGTTGGAGCTTCTCCGCGGGCAAGAAGATCACTCGACTTTCTCCTTTGTGCCAAAAAGAGTCGAGACGCGCGCAGATCCCAAAGACTAACCGCGGGAAGCCACGGAGAATCTTATCAGAAAGAACTGAGCGGGGCGCGGGCTTCTTGAGGGTCGCCATCATAGGGTCCGTGTCAAAGCAAGCAAAAGGAGGCACATCCTCTTCCTTGCCATGGAGAATGGCGACCCATGCGCGCATAATGGCCGCAAGGCCCATGGCATCGGATAAGGAGTGGAGAAAAGTCACACTCATGCAAGTGGCGTCCGTAAACGTGACGATCCGGAGGCCCAGCTGGGGCATGTCCGACTTAGCCCATTCCTTGTAATCGCGAGGCACCCGGGGATCACCCAGCAACGGTTCAAACTCCGTCGCTCCATCGGAAATCATCGGCTGTTCGCCGCCGCGAGGGATACGAGAACCGACCGGATGGTCGGTAATCGAGAATCCAAAATGCTGGTAACTATATATGAATGATGGACGATCTTCGCTGAATTTTGCCGGGAGATGATACTCCAGCTTTCCTTTGGACTAATTCGGACTGTCAGATGCATTGACAAATTAGCTCCATATCCCCTACTAACATTGATTCGCAAACGAGCGCCTAGTTTTCTCCATCCTTCCATCTCAAGCAACCGAGCGAATGCGCCGCGAAGCTTCTCTGCATCCAGGACATCGTCAAATCTGAAAATGACGTGGAGACGGATTCCTCGAGCGAGCTTTTGGCCGTCAATATAATTCAAAGGTAAGACGGTATCCGTCGGCACCTTGACCGATGTCGCGGACTTCCTGAAAGGGAGACGCATGGTGACCTCAGAGTCTCTCCGTCGAGATTCTCGACCAGGATTTCAACGAGAGACGTGCCGACTGTGATCATGTCTCAGGCACCAGTTTCCCGAAGATTAAATAAATAAAGAACACTGTCGAGACGACGACAATTCCAGGTTTATTGGAAAAGTACCGAGGTACAAGAGCCCAGGCCAGATGCCAACGAGTTGCCTCATCATGATTCTGCCCAAACTGGATGCAGTGATGACTCTGCAGATGTTAGTCTGTGGGGTGGCGTGGCTGTCTCGAATAGCATTGAGCTTACTGGGGATGTGGATACTGCAGTTTCGATGTTCCCTGTTGGGCCCTGAATGATGTATGATAGCATGATAACTTGCCATCATCAATAAACTTGCAGTGTCTCGGACGTACAAGTCCTAAGACATCATGGACAGCTGAGTATTCGGCTGCTAACGAATTGAGGGTATGGAGTAGATGTGCGTTGTTGTTCCCACTTTCAGGTGAGGTTAGGGCAAGATCAGCGGATTTGTTCCTTCTCTTGGTTACTTATTTTTCGAGTCTAAGATTTGCATTTTGTATTTTGAGTTTGTATTCTGCCTAATCGATGTATGTATCTGCCGATGCCTAGACCTAATCTCAACTATGATCGCCGTGCAGGAGCCTCTTGATTATCTGAGCGCCCTGCAGCTCTGCTGGCTCTGATCGAAACCCTAATAGGAACCAAAATATAGGTTAGAAGCTCGTAGCTTTTCTGGAATGCTTGATCAGCCCTGTGGACCCTTCCGATAAGCTCACCGCTTTAATGCACTGGTTCTAGCCTCGATCAGGAAATGCCGCGGTAACTTAATTCCCAGTAATCCGGGTCAGACTGGTCCGTAGTCCGGCACTCCGTTAAACCAGTCAGCCTGCTTTAAGGACAGCTGGACATGCATGAGATCAACGTGGAACTGCGAGAGTACCTTATTCGTGTCTCTGGAGGCTTTTGCGGCTGGCTGGCACATACGGAGAATTCGTAGGTACTCCGTAAAAAGAAGTACCTTCTTTGGTCGGCGATTGCCAAAGTTCAAATGCACACCTCCAGGACACTGTAGGTACGACAAGGAGTACTCCGTACACATCTGACTTTCATGTTGCGATTTCAAGATTTGAGTGTTTATGCACTTGGAAGCACATTCGCGAAACGGTATTGTCATAACTCCAGCTCCTACTGCCTGAGTGTATTATAGACGCTGTAGATACAGCAGAGCAGCTATTAGAAGTAGTCGGTACAAACATTTGCTCAAAGTCATGCGAGGTGAACCTGGTCATAACTCTTTCAACTGCTGCTCAATACCAGACCATAGTTTTCGGCACATGGAGAAAGTGAACCACCAATTTCCTCTTGCATCCTTTCCGACCACAACACCCATGTTCGTGAAGGGAACTCCCATCGCGGTCATACAAATGTAGGATGGCTTACCCCCGCTGGTTATTGCGCTTGTAGAGCGGCTTCCCAACCTTTGTGACTGCCGGCGAGAAGTCCAATGTGTAGAGGTCCGCTTTCTGCCAGCTGGAGATGCTGAATGTTTTCATATTGGGTTCACCTACTATTATGGGATGACCAGTCTTGTCGATCGAGCGTTTGCTCTCTGCTAGACTTGCCCGAACCTGCTCCATAGTCCGTTGTTGCTCGAGGCTTTTACGAACTCGCAACGCCAGAAGACCAAGCGGTTCTTGGAGGACCTGGCGGGCTGTCAGAACGGTCCAGCATGTGCTCACGCAATTGGCGATTAAGCCGACGTGGGGGGACGGGATAACGCCGGTCCGGGCAAGGGCATCCCGACAATCGAATGCATTGGTGAGGATCACGGTGCGGTTGGGCCTAGGTCGGTCAATGCGAGTCAAGGCTCTTGTAAACCAAGCGCTCAGAACGTCATTCTCGCTAATGAAGGGCTTCTCGTCGGCGTCAGGGTACTGAGCAGCGAGGTCCTTCAAAGCTTCCTGACTCATCTGCTTCGCCTTTTCTGCAGGCAAGAAGAGCACTCGTCCCTCGTTCTTGTGCCAGAGCGATCAAAGATACGAACGCATTCCCAATACAAGCAAAGGAAAGCCACGAAGGATTTTGTCAGCGAGGATGTAACGCGGCGGAGGTTTTTCGAGAATTGCGGACATAGGATCGGTGTCGAAGCCAAAGCACTCTGGCACTTCCTTTTCGTGGAGAATTGAGAGCCATGCCCGCAACATTGCCGCAAGGCCCATGGCATCCATCAAGGTATGTAAAAAAGTTATCGTTAGGCAAGTGGCGTCATTGAATGTGACGATTCGAAGGCCTAACTGGGGAATGTCCGAATTGATCCAATCTCTGTAATCTCGAGGAATTCGGGGGTCCTCCAGCAGTGAGCTAAGTGTGCTTGCCCCGTCGAAGATCATCGGCTGATCGCCGCCACGAGGGATGCGAGAACCGATCGGATGATCCACAATTGATGATTCAAATGCTCGAAACTGTACAGAAATGACGGACGATCTTCATTAAATGTCGCGGGGAGATGGTACTCCAGCTTTCCTTTGGACTAATATTGCTCTGTCAGATCTATCATTTTAGCTCTTTTTTCATTGTCACGAACTTACATTCAATCGCAAACGAGAGCCCAGTTTCCTCCACCTTTCCATCTCCAACGACCAAGCGAATGCACTGCGAAGCTTTTCCGCATCTAGGACGTCATCAAAACATAAACTAACTTGAAGACGCATCCTTCGATATACCTTCTGCTGGTCAAGATAGCTCAGAGGGAGGACGGTGTCTGTCGGGACCTCTGCGGATGCAGAGGGCTTGCTGAAGGAGAGGCCCATTGGGAATCTCTACTGTGTAATCAGGACCCTGAATCAAAACTTCAGAAAAGTTATCGGTGACAGTGACTGTGTCAACGTCACCAGTCTCCAACGAATAAATACATTGCGCCGTCGAGAAGACTGGCAGTCCTAAGTATTATCAATTATTATACAAGTATAGAGCTGCAGGAACCTCGGTAAACATGTTGGAGGTTGAATTCGTAGTCTTGCCTAAATCATGTAGCGAACACCGAGTGCTCCGTTTTGTATGACCGTGCCGAATCAGGTCGAATGGCATTGATGTTATTTGCCTGATGTGGATAACGCCGATCCTAATCCAATCCTCTGCTGGTGCTTAGAATCTGGACGAAGAATGACGTGTCTGTTTGATGATCAATGCTTCAGTATGGTGTCGTAATTCTGTGGATTGCGTAGCAGTGCCTCAGCCTTACAGACCCATGGAATGACCACATCCTGCTAAATTGCTGATAGCCCAAAATCTTGACTCATCTTTTTGGGCACGGTTAGGTCGGCTTCGAGAAACTGCTTCTTCAGCATCACTTCAGGACCTAACCGTGTTTTGCTCGATCGACGTTACTGCATAAACACAATTCGGCCCATCGTCCCGTTCGAATAGTACCTCTTGTCACTTTCAGAAATTTGCAGGTGCTGATCACACAGAACATTAAGCGCTTGCCATCAATTTATGAGACGGATACTAGGAGGATAGCTGGAAAAGCAACAAAAAAAAAATGAGACTACGGAGTAGCGTAATCGTATAAGCACTGCGGTCTGCTGCTCGTCCGTCCCTCTGAACACAAGGTGATGAGAGTCCTATGTATACACAAAGGTGCAGGATGAGTGCTAGATCCCAAACCGTACGTCATGGCACTCTCCGAGGGAAAGACGTCTGCTCCGTGGATGGCATGGCAAGAACCAACATCGGATACATGACATCGAGGTATCACACTCGCCGTATTAGCCGCAAGCTAGCCACAAACTACAGTAGTCTGCCCTATCCCTGACAATATACGAGTACGGACTCTACGAAGTACGGAGTACTTTTCTGGAATTGGGCCAATGGACGAATCGAATCGATCAAGCTTGGTGTGTCATTCCGATAAGCTTTTCGACACATAAACCTGCCCAGGTTAAACTTTGCGATCGCCACTCTTAGGAGTATATCTTACACTGAGTGGGTACGTCCCTGGAGCCAGGATACATAAAACTTAATCAGGAATACGATAAGTCTAACCTAACATCAATACGCCAATAAATCTTCAGCAAATTGGGTCGGCTCTCCATCAAACAGCCAGCCATCCGGACTATGCATTGAACATGGACGAGGTCGACGTGGAACAAATAAGTAAGCATGAAATATGCGAATAAAATAAGCGAATAATGCTATCAGTTACACCAATTTTGAGATCTCTCTCACCGCTTGAATTTTTCTTTTTACGCACTCAGCTCTCTGGCCCATACTCTACACGAGATTAATGGATGAAAGAGCCAGCTCTTTGGGATTGGCCCGAGCGGATGAGTCGCCAATGGAAGGATAACCTAGGTCCTTGAGCGATCTACTGATCATGGCTCATAAACGAAGTCTCGTGGCCAATCCTAATGCGAGACTTTCAGGAACCGGGAACTTGCCAGCATCGGAGAGCGCGGCTAGCAAGGAAATTCGTTTGCCAGATATCTGAGCCGTGTGGCTGCCTCGTTTCTGATTTCAGATTCACCATGGAATCTGAACACTACCGAGAACTCGATGTTAATTCCAAGTAAGATCGATGGAGGAATCATGAAATGTCGAGAAGACTGCATGGCTGAAAGAATCAGCAACATCATAATTACTTACAAGCCCTTATCTCAGACTCGCTTGACTCAACAAATTCAGTAGACCTTAGGATAAGCAGTCACATTTCTCTCATCTGTTGCTCAACGCCAGCCCATAGCGTTCTGGGCAGCTGCATGCCGAACCAATAGTTCCCCTTTTCATCCTTCCCAACCACGACGCAGCCATGTGTAAGCGGGATGCTGCCAGCCGTCATGCCCAGGACACTGATATAGGATGGGCGACCCAGCTGATTATCCCGTTTATCGAGCGGCGTTCCCACCTTGGTGACCGCCGGAGAGAAATCAAGTGTGAAAAATTTCGCTTTCTGCCAGTTGGAGAAGGTGACCATCATCATCCCGGCATTACCAACAACGTAGAAGAACCCCGTTCTATCCTGAGAGTCTTTGGCTTCTGCCAGACCAGCTCGGACCTGCTCAACAGTCCGTTGCTGCTCCAGGCTTCTGCGAGTTTGCAATGCCAGGGAACCGAGTGGCTCTTCAAGGACCTGACGAGCCGACAGGACGGTCCAGATCCCGTTCACAGCATTGGTAATCAAGCCAACGTCGGGCGACGGGATGAGCCCCATCTCTGTAAGGACCCCTCGGCAATCAAAGGCATTCATGATGGTAATGGTTCGATCGACAGCTGGCCGTACAACGCGCACCAAGGCTCTCGTCCACCACGCACTCAAGATGTCGTTTTCGCTGACAGACGGAACCTTGTCGGGGTTCTGCGTGGCAAGCTCTCTCAATGCGTCTTCCCGCAATCGTCTCACTTTTTCCGCGGGTAAGAAAACGTATCGTCCCTCGGGGGGATACCAGTAAGATTGGAACATTGTCCGAATCCCGAAGACAAAGAGTGAGAGACCACGCATAATCTTATCCACGAGGATAAACCGTGGCGGAGGCTTCCCCTCGAGGGCCAACAGCATTGGATCAGTGTCAAATCCAACAAAAGGCGGCACATCCTCTTCCTTGCCATCGAGAACCGCGACCCAAGCCCGAAGTATAATCGCAAGGCCCATGAGATCCGTCAAAGTATGAAGAAAAGTGACCGTTATGCAAGTAGCATCCGCAAACGTGACAATCCGAAGGCCTAATTGAGGCATGTCCGAATTCACCCATTCCTTATAATCGCGAGGCAGGCGGGGATCCTCCAGCAGCGAGTTGTAGTCGCAGATATCACCAAAGGTTGCAGGTTGATCTCCAGCACGAGGGAGGCGAGAACCAACGGGATGATCTGCAATGGACGATCCAAAATGCTCGAAGCTGTAGACGAAGGACGGACGATCTTGGGTGAACGTTGCGGGAAGATGATATTCCAGCTTCCCTTTGGACTAGCTCACAATATCAGGACGTACTGCCAAACTCCTTTCGTAGCTCGAACTAACATTCAACCTCAGACGAGCTCCCAGTTTTCTCCACCCATCCATCTCGAGTAAGCGAGCGAATGCGCTGCGAAGCTTCTCTGCATCCAGGACATCGTTGAAGCAGAAACTGATTTGAAGACGCACCGCTCGATATAACTCCTGATGATCGAAGTAGTGAAAAGGCAAGACGATGTCCGTCGGGACCTTTGCAGGGGCAGCGGGCTTGCTGAAAAAGAACCCCATGATGCATCAAAATTTGTAGGCAAGACTCTTAGCGAGAGAAGCATGGACTGTGAAGATGGCCCTGATTACCGGGTCTTTCGCCACATGATATGGCCAACACTGTCGAGACACAACGGTTGTATCGGTCCTTCGAAGCAACTATCAAGCTGCAATGAACCATGCCAGACGTCAAAGGAAATTCTGGTGCGTCATTATCTCTTCAAAGCGTAAATCGAACACGGATTCTCTTTGAGCAGCCATTTCAAATGGCATGATCTAGTCTATGTGTATAGTACTTACTCAAAAAAATCCAGTTGCTCACTGGGTAGTAGTCGTCATAGTGAACATCAATATGAGACTAAGTATGGACTTCAGTACCTCGGTCCTAATTGTACAGGCCTTTGTTGAGTGGTCAGGTGGTGGTTTAAGGTTACTGATGACTCTTCGACTGACTCGTAGGGTTAAAACAATGACAGTGCATTGCCCATTGGTTTGTTCCCTGCGGTTCTCCGTACTTGCTCTCTTAGTAGATGTAGCTACCATTCTTAACCCTCTCGAATTGATCACCTTGTATGAATATTCCAGTAATCAGGGATGGTATATGATGGCACTCGGGCTAAGTACCTAAGGTGGTGTCCTGTTCGGGTGGAGTGATCAGAACTAATCCATCAATGTGAAGAGCTCTTAAGTAAGCTAACCTTTTGGAACAAGACTGATAAGTTTTGTGGGCCCTTTCCGCTTACACTGGGTCGTCCACTCGCCAGTCACCATCTGATTGGGTTAAGCTACCTGTCATCCTAACCTGATTAGGAAAGAAGCTCAACACTCCGCTTGCCAGGCCTGGCCTTCTTCGAGCCGCCAGTCTCATCGTCCACTCACCTAAGGCCGACGTGGAACAAGAATATCCTATACTCCTATGAAATAGACGGCAATGGTAGCTGCTGTATCAACTTTGAGAACGTTCGAAGCTTGGTCGCGCTCGCAGCTGCCTGTTCCATTCACGAGGTCAAAGGAGGGAAGCAGGCTCTCAAGAATTGACTCGCGCGCTGATGAAGTCACCATTGAAGGGAGGATCACTGCAGTGAGCGTATCTTCTCACTAATGTATATTCATCAATTAAGTCTCTCATCCAATTATAATGCGAGACCTTAACGAAATGCTGCGCCGGCAGCGAAGAACGTGGCTCGAAAAGGATTCTAATCAGTAACGTGAGCTATTTTGGCTGCCGTTTTCGGGTTTTGATTCATCATGATGTCCGAATCCTGCGAAGCCAAGTGTCAAAATCAGGGGAATTGATCGAACGGAGACGGAAAAGCTGAGGAGACTGAATAATTGAAGGGATCAGCAGAAATGCGCTATTGTTCCACGCAATGCTCATGTGTCAAACTCAGTCGTTTGACTCAACAAATTCGATAGAGCTAGCAGTCGCATCTCTTTCAACTGTTGCTCAAAGTCAGCCCATAGCGTTCTGGGCAGCTGCATGCCGAACCAATAATTCCCCTTTTCATCCTTCCCAATCACGAGGCACCCGTCTGTGTGCGGGATGTTGCCAGTCGTCGTATTCATTACACAAATGAAGGATTGGCGGTTGAGGAGACCGGCGACAAATTACCTCTGCCTCAGGAAGAAAATAGCAGTTACCTGATGTATCATAATTCCAAAGTCACGGCTCAAGTCCACTCATTCACTCAACACATCTGATAGTAAGCATAGACAAATCACATCTTCCGCAACTGTTCCTCGACGCTAGCCCATAAGTCACTTCGCAGCCTGAAGTTAAACCAAATATTTCCCTTTTCGTCCTTTCCAGTCACAGCACCTCCATTTACGACCGTCATACCACCGCCAGTCGCGCCTCTGACACAAATGTAGGATGCGCAACCCAGCTGATTATCACGCTTGCCGAGCGGCGTCCCGACTTTGATGACTGCCGGCGAGAAATCAAATGTGAAAAATTTCGCTTTCTGCCAGCTGGAGATGATGACTAGCATCATACCGGAATCACCGACAATGTAGGAGTAACCAGTCCTGTCGTTGGCATCTTTAGCCTCCGCCAGGCTCGCTCGAACCTGCTCAACAGTCCGTTGCTGCTCCAGGCTTCTGCGAATTTGCAATGCCAGGGAACCGAGTGGCTCTTCAAGGACTTGACGAGCCGACAGGACGGTCCAGATCCCGTTCACAGCATTGGTAATTAAGCCAACGTCGGGCGACGGGATGAGCCCCATCTCTGTAAGGACCCCTCGGCAATCAAAGGCATTCATGACGTTAATGGTTCGATCCGCAGCTGGTCGTTGAACGCGCATTAGAAGTTTTGCCCACCACGCACTGAAGACGTCGTTTTCACTGATGAACGGCACCTCGCCCGGGTCAGGGTTCTGTTTAGCGAGCTCTTCCAAAGCGTCCTGATACATCTGTTCCATCTTTTTCGCTGGCAAGAAGATCTTTCGTACGTCGTTCTTGTACCAGTGAGATTGGAACATCGTCCGCACCCCGTAGACAAGCAGCGGGAATCCACGGAGAACCTTATCCGCTAGCACCCAGCGCGGCGGAGGCTTCTTGACAGCCAGCAACAAAGGATCATTCTCAAGGCCGACAAAAGGCGGCACTTCATCTTCCTTGCCATGGAGAATCGCGATCCATCCCCGCAGAATGGCCAAAAAGCCCACGGCATCCGTCAAAGAATGAAGGAAAGTTATCGTCACGCAAGTGGCATCATTGAATGTGACGATTCGAAGGCCCAGTTGGGGAATGTCCAGGTTAATCCAATCTTTGTAGCTAAGGGGTATACGGGGGTCTCCCAGCAGTGCGCTATACTTGTCTGCTCCACCGAAAATCATCGGCTTATTGCCGCCGCGAGGGAGGCGAGAACCAATGGGATGTTCCGCAATGGATGATCCAAAGTGTTCGAAACTGTATATAAAGGACGGACGATCCTCAGTGAACATCGCGGGAAGATGATACTCCAGCTTCCCTTTGGACTAACCCATATTGTCAGATCTACCACTTGAATTCCTTTCGTGGCAACTTACATTCATTCGCAGACGAGCCCCCAAAGTTTTCCACCCGTCCATTTCCAGTAAGCGAGCGAATGCTCCGCGAAGTTTCTCTGCGTCCAGAACATCATTGAAGCAGAAACTGATTTGGAGATGCATCTCTTTGTATACTTATCTTCTGGCCATCAAAGTAACGAAATGGCAGGACTGTGTCCGTCGGAACCTTGGCCGGAGCTGCCGGCTTGCTGAAGGAAAGACTCATGGCGGCTCTTGTACAGTATCTCGCGCGTGAAAAGAGAAACGTTGACTGCTGATGGTTTGGCCACGGGCATTCTGATGATTTAAAAAAGGCCACCATCTGGACGATGATCCTATTAACTCTTCGACGCAACTATCAAGCTGCAAGGGCCCATTCCAGCCATTCAAGAAGTCATTGCATCATGATCCCACTTAGACATGAAGCGAACTTTTCAGCTTTCGCTTTGCATGGCCATTTTGAATGACATTTTCCTTAGCCTGTAGTGGATGATGTACGAGCAGATAATTCCCTCTCGGTCCCTGGACTGTGGGTGATCGGCATGAGACTAAATAGTACGGATGGAACTACAGCTCTTCCGCGCTTCTCGTATAAGCTCTTCTCCCCTGGCCAAATGGCCAGGTACCGACTTCATGGCTAATCATGACTCTTTGACTTACTGGTAAGGTTAGATTAATCAATGTCAATGCATGTTTTATTGTTTCAGCCATTTCAGTTTTAGATGTGCTCGACTAATTAATGTCGCCATCATTCTCTAGACGATCCAATTTGATCGTCCTACATGAGCCCTTCCATACGATGACAGTTCAACAGTTTACCGCATCGGCCTGGTGACCGTTATCAGAAGCCCTAAATCGGCCAACGTGAAAGCTCCTAGCCATTTTTGGAACAGAACCGATTGACTATGTGGACGCTTTCTCTTGGCTCGCTCTTAAATTAGCATTACTACTCGTAGTCTTATCCTGATAAGGGCAAATGCTCAACTCATTCTCAAGTCTCGACTGAACGGTTCGCCCTCCATCAAGAAGCTAGCCAGCCAACACCGTGGATATAGACGAGTCAACGCGGAATAATGTGATAAGCAACAACGGAACTATATTGTACTATTGAGAGCATCCTTTCCGTTGAAAGCTTGAGTTAGCTGCTTGGTATAGGTATACACGACAATATGTGAATAATCGGAAGCGCTCTCCTGGATTCCGCTGACATGCAGACGATACATAAACCACCGTTAAAAGATCTACTAGTACTTGGTACTAATATTATGGTCACACTATTATCTCATGTTCATGGTCAAAATGCCAGCAAAAAGCTGGCTTCTTGCCCTATATTGTCGTTAGTTCTCTGCGAAATGGAGCCCCAAGCAGAGCAGTGCGCAAGGGATTCCAGTTTGCTCAGCACGCGAGCCATGTGGTTGCCTTCTTCCGTTTCCGGATTCCCCATGCTGTCCGGACATTGTCGAGGAACTCTATTCCAACTTCAAGGAAAAATTGACGGAAGAATGATGGAAAGCTCAACGAGATTGCATGATTAAAGGATTAGCAACAATGTATCATTATAAGCACAATGTCTCATGTCTAGTCATTGACTCAACACGTTCGATAGCGAAGACAGAGCCGTTACATTTCTTTCAACTGTTCCTCGACTCTAGCCCATAACTTATTGCGCAGTTGGAAGTTTAACCAGAAATTCCCCTTTTCATCCTTTCCAATCACAGCACCTCCATTCATGATTGGCATGCCAGCATCGGTTGTGCCCTTGACACACATGCATGATGCGCGACCCAGCTGGTTATCACGCTTATCGAGCGGCGTCCCGACCTTGATGACTGCCGGCGAGAAATCAAATGTGAAAAATTTCGCTTTCTGCCAGCTGGAGATGATGACTAGCATCATACCGGAATCACCAACAACGTAGGAGTAACCAGTCCGGTCGTGGGCATCTTTGGCTTCCGCTAGACTCGCTCGAACCTGCTCTACGGTTCGTTGCTGCTCCAGGCTTCTGCGAACTTGTAATGCCAGGGAACCGAGTGGTTCCTCAAGGACTTGACGAGCCGACAGGACGGTCCAGAAGCCGTTCACAGCATTGGTCACCAATCCGACGTCAGGGGCCGGGATGAGCCCCATCTCTGTAAGGATGCCCCGGCAATCAAAGGCATTCATGATGGTAATCGTGCGATCGCCGGCGGGTCGTACAACACGCGCCAAAAGTTTTGCCCACCACGCACTCAAGACGTCGTTTTCACTGATGAAGGGTACCTTGTCCACGTTAGGGTTCTGGGCGGCAAGCTCATTCAAAGCGTCCTGGCGCAATTGCTCCACCTTTCCTGCGGGCAGAAAGATTACTCGTTCTTCGATTTTGTACCAATAAGATTGAAACAACGTCCGTACTCCGTAGACAAGCAGTGGGAAGCCGCGAAGAATCTTATCCGCGAGGATCCAGCGCGGCGGTGGCTTCTTCTCGAGGACCGACAACATAGGATCAGTGTCGGAGCCGATAAAAGGCGGCACTTCCTCTTCCTTGCCATGGAGAATCGCCAGCCATCCCCGCAATATGGCCACAAGACCCATGGCATCCGTCAAAGAATGAAGGAAAGTTATCGTCACGCAAGTGGCATCATTGAATGTGATGATTCGAAGGCCCAGTTGGGGAATGTCCAGGTTAATCCAATCTTTGTAGCTAAGGGGTATGCGAGGGTCTCCCAGCAGTGCGCTATACTTATCTGCTCCACCGAAAATCATCGGCTTATTGCCGCCGCGAGGGAGACGAGAACCAATGGGATGTTCCGCAATGGATGATCCAAAGTGTTCGAAACTGTACATAAAGGACGGACGATCCTCAGTGAATATCGCGGGAAGATGATACTCCAGCTTCCCTTCAGACTAGCTCATACTGTCAGATGTACCACTAAAACTCCTTCCGTGACACAAACTAACATTCAATCGCAGACGAGCCCCCAATTTTCTCCATCCATCCATCTCGAGTAAGCGAGCGAATGCTCCGCGAAGTTTCTCTGCGTCCAGAACATCATTGAAGCAGAAACTGATTTGGAGACGGATTGCTCGATAAATCTCGTTGTCATCGAAGTAGTGAAAAGGCAAGACGGTGTCCGTCGGGACCTTGGCTGGGGCAGCGGGCTTGCTGAAAAAGTGGCCCATGGTGAATCAGAATCTCGTGGGCAAATCTTTCATCGAGAAAAGCGTGAAATGCGAATATGGACCTAGCCGCCAATCTCCTAACGGATAATATAGGAGCACCGTCAACACAACAGTTCTATTGATTCGTCGATGCGCCTATTGAGCTGCAAGAGCACATGCAACACGACAAGTTTTATAATCTTGACTACTCCGTACGCATGAAGTGAACGCCGTCGATCTTGCTTTGCGTGGTCATGTTTGCCTAGTGGATAATGTAGATAAATACTCCGAACTTGTGTATCCGAAAATTCCCCAGTTGGTCCCTGAATGAATTGGGCCATCAGTTTGATAAATATGGATGGAGCTGCAGCGTCGCCGCCCAACTCATAAGCACCGGCTGAATTGCCAGGGGCTAATTTTAAGTTAATAATGACTCTTTGACTTACAGAAAGGGTTAGATCATGCTCGGCAATGCATTATCAACTTCTTGTCTTATGGTATTGTAGTCTTCTAACACACGCATATACATCGCCATCACTCTCTAAATCGTTGTGGAAATCGATCGCCTTATGAACTCGTCCATCATCCAACAGGCAACTGAATGCTGGGGCTCGACAAAACCCTAATCCAACAGTCTGGAGAGCTCTTAACTTTTTCCGGAAAGGAACCCATAGCCAAGCTTCTGTGGATCCGTTCGCTTAAGTTAACTTAGATCACAAAAATCTGAATAGGCTTAGCCTTATCAGGAAAGCTGTGCTGACCCGAATCTGGGCAAACCGGGATCGCCTCCAGCAGCCAGCCATGCATTCAGATACGTACAAGGCCTACGCAGAAAGTCGGATAAGCGACACGGAGCTATTGTATACAGAGTAGGCTACTATGTATTGAGGGTATTTGTCCGCTGGAAGCTTGCTCGCGATTGCTTGGTCCTTAGTACGGATACGGAGCGCATTACTGTAAACACGGGTAGCTACGAGTACGCGTACTCGGCACACGAAACTAAATCGCTCCCCTGGATTGACTCGTGCAAACGATACGTGAATGAATATTCAAAAGATCCGCTTTAGCCTTTGAGTTACTAGCAGGAGATCACATTCATGTTCAGAATGCAGAGCAAAAGCTGATCCCATACCCATTCTTGCTGTTAGATTTTGACGAAGTGGAGTGCCGGCATGGGAAGCGAGTGTGCAAGGATTTCCCAGCTTTCTTTGGAACCGGCCTATTCCATATGCATGCACAGCTGAATATCTACCTATCTACAGGTACCTACCTATGTAACAGCACCTGACTTTCAATAAAATACATTTCACAGTCGCCAATGATATTAAAAGGAAAGTACAAGCCCATGCACATCCCACCAGGGAGAGCACGGTCTCTGTGCACCAGGGGTTTGCCCCTTGTATTCGATATCTAATACGGAATCAAATTATATCAACACCAAGCGCTTGATCTACAACCAAATTTCACTAAGGAATTTGACGCCAAAGTCGGTCAATCACTTATTCCACGATGTAACTAGGCCAATCAGCATCACTGTCTCGCGAGAGTCAAGATTGTACTTACCTCCACTCATGCTCTTCTTCACCATACTGGATCCCCTCGATCCAGTCCTTCATGCGTTTCGCAATTTCTCCCGCCTCCTCGTTCTCCTTCAGTCCGCAGTCGATCAATTGGCCGCGGTAGCTAATCTTGCGCACGGGACTGACAACTGCCGCTGTGCCGGCGCCGAAGACCTCAAGAAGGCGACCCTCCGCCGACGCCTGCGCCACCTCAGCCATCCGGATCTTGCGCTCCGAAACCTTCCATCCCTCGGGCACGAGCCGCTCCCGAGCCAGGCTCAGAACTGAGTCGCGCGTCACGCCCTCCAAGATGGTGCCGTCCAGAGGTGGTGTGATCAGCTCCTTCTGGCCGGTCTCCTTGTCCTTTATCGCCAGGAAAAGATTCATAGTGCCCACTTCGGTGATGTATTCCTCCTTGCCAAAGAGCCAGAGGTTCTGGTGGAACCCGCGCGACATGGCTTTCTGCTGCGGAACAATGCAGGGCGCGTAGTTGGCACCTAGCTTGTAGTCACCAACGCCGCCCGGCCATGCGCGCACAGCGTAGTCCGTGGCCTCGAGCGACACCGCCTTGAATCCAGTCGGGTAGTATGGTCCTACGGGGCTTGCGATCACGAAGAGCATTGCAGAATTTGGTGGATTGACACCCAACGCAGCCTGCGTTCCGATCATAGTGGGGCGCAGGTAGAGAGAGTAACCCTTGGTGCTGTTACCGTCAACTCCCGTCGCAGAGAATCCCAATGGCAGCACAAACTCACTTGGGGATAAATCGGCTGTCAAGCTTGAGCAATTCACCAATTAGCTTGATGAGAGCATCTCCGTTGATGGTGGGCAATGCAATGCGCGCTGACGATTTATTCAATCGTGCCATGTTCTTGTCAGGCCGAAATAGTCGGATTCTTCCTTCCTTGTCTTTGTACGCTTTCATCCCTTCGAAGCACTCAAACGCGTAGTGGAACACGCAGGTGGACGGGTCCAAGCTCAGGTTCTGGTACGGAATGATGCGTGGCGGTAACCAACCCTCCGACTCGTTCCAATTGACGGTAATCATATGGTCTGCAAAGATGGCTCATTGTCAGCTCGCTCCCTCTTATGACTATGCATAATGCCATGCCGCACCGGTAAATGACTTTCCAAACACCAATTTCTCATCTGGAATCAGCTCCTTGGGGTTCGTCGTCTTTGTAATAGTTAGCTTGGACAAGTCGAGGTCAGGTAACTGCGCATTGCTGCTATAGGATCGCCGCCATAGTCGCGCCCCCACCGCGGCCGAGCATTTCGTCGAGATGGGGTGCGTCGTCGCTGCGCGCAAAGACTGCACCGTGAATCGATGTGAGAGTGTCATTGTAACGGGAGGCGATTATCCGAGTATTTTTGAACGCCACGAACACAATATCACGTAGACAAGTCCAGATGAATGAACTGAACTGTTCGAGAAAGAGACCCCAATGTTCAATGAGGAATCAGCAGAAGAGAAACGTTAAATATTGTGAACAACGTGAGTCATAGTAGTATCCTCTGCGTTTTCTTCCCAATCGGCAAAGAAAAACGATCGGAGTATGTTCCGTTCTCCGAGCGGCGGGTAGCGACGGCGCTTTGCCACTGGTAGGGCGTGGATGCCTTGATGCCTGAACCGAAAGAACAGACAATTCTTGGCATGGCATTTCGGCATGCCGCCATATCACGTGAATTTATGACAGCTTCGGGCACTGACTGGACTGAATGAAACGAGTCGCAAGGATAGACCAGTCCACAGCACTGCTCTTGAACCTTCTGCTTCTAACCGGATATGAGAATTCGGTGAGAGGGATACCTACGTTGTCTCGGCCGGGCTGGAGCCCAACAGTATGTTCATGGCGTCGTAGTTCTGGGAACAATTCATCAGCTCCCGCATTGACGCCATGTTCTCATCGGCGCTTAAGTCGTTCAGTTCGAACATATTATCCAATTACCAGGTCTCGCAAGAACCTGTTCTGATTTCCGGGCCATGGAAAATCCACGACGGAAAGAAAAAGTCGACCGGCAATGCGGCGTCAATTTTTATCTTTGACCGAAAGCTATTGGACCCACGAACTGGGGGGTTTGGCGGCCGATCGAGCTCGTCAGCGCTGAGAAAACTTCACGATGAGGTAGTTGACCGACTGAAACGGGAGATTAGCACCCTGACGCGTCTCCGCCACCCATCCATACTCCAGGTGTTGGAGCCCGTGGAGGAGACGCGGAGCGGGGGGTTGATGTTTGCGACCGAGCCAGTGACGGCCTCGTTGGCTGGTTTGCTGCGGGAGAAGGACGTTCAAGAAGGAGGCTCTAGAGCTAGCCGCTATATGATCGAGGAGCCGGACGGGAGGCGCAGGCGGAGAGACATTGAGATCGATGAGCTGGAGATTCAAAAGGGCCTGCTGCAGATCGCTAAGGGTCTGGAATTTCTCCATGAATCCGCCGGGCTGGTGCATGGGAACCTAAACCCAGAGGCCATCTTCATCAATGCCAAGTCCGATTGGAAAATAGCTGGCCTGGCCTTCGCCAGCCCACCTGAGGGGTCCAACTCGCCGTCTAACCTTCCGCCGCTGGCTCTCTCAGAAGTCTTGTACCAGGATGCAAGACTTCCCTCATCAGTCCAATTGAATCTTGATTATACGTCGCCGGATTTTGTCTTCGACAATAATGTGAGCCCAGCGGCCGATCTTTTCTCTCTTGGCTTGATCATCATTGCGCTCTATAATTCTCCCCATAGGTCACCTATACAAACACATGGGAGTATAGCCACTTATAAGAAGCTCCTCACGTCGCCCTCCACCACCCCATCCCAAAACAACAGTTTCCTTTGCACAAGGCCCATTCCCAAGGACCTCACGTCCCATGTTCTCCCTAGGCTTATCACTCGGCGGCCAGCCCAGCGGCTGAATGCGCGCGAGCTGCAACAGTCCCCGTATTTCGATAACCTACTGGTGTCCACAATCCGATTTTTGGAGTCGTTTCCAGCCAAGACGCCGCATGAGAAGTCGCAGTTTTTGCGCGGCTTGCAACGAGTTCTCCCAGATTTCCCAGCTTCGGTCCTCGAGAGGAAGATTCTGGGTGCGTTGTTGGAAGAGACGAAAGACCGGGAACTATTGTCTCTTATTTTGCAAAATGTCTTCCGTATCATCAAGCAACTGCCTAACGGACGCCGGGTGTTTCCGGAGATGGTGGTTTCCAAACTGAAAGACATCTTTTTACCTGGCGGAAATCGACCTGCGACGCAGGAGCGGGACGCAACCCGGGACGCCGGGCTGATGGTAGTACTGGAGCACATGGAAACGATTGCAGAAAACTGCCCGGGCAAGGAGTTCAAAGAATGTCAGTGTGTCTGATCTTTTCGTTCAACAAAGCCTGAATGCTGACAATGGAACCAGACATCCTGCCTCTCATCCAGATGGGCATGGAGTCGTCGACGCACTCCCTGGTGGATGCGGCGATGAAGTGCCTTCCGCACATGCTGCCGGTGCTCGATTTCAGCACGGTCAAGAACGAGGTCTTCCCGCCGATCGCTTCGACGTTCAGCAAGACAAACAGCCTGGCCATCAAGGTCCGGGGTCTGGAATCGTTTGTGGTCCTCTGTGGCGGGTCACCCGATCAGCCCATAGGCGAGGAAGCACTTGGGCCGGACGACCTGACGGGCGTGCTCAACGACGACAAGCGCAAGCACACACCAACATCCATCCTGGACAAGTACACCGTTCAAGAGAAACTCGTGCCGCTGCTCAAAGCCATCCGCACCAAGGAGCCGGCGGTGATGATGGCCGCGCTCAAGGTTTTCCTCCGCGTGGGCCAGATCGTCGATACGGAATTCCTTGCGCTCGAAGTGTTGCCGATCCTCTGGACGTTCGCGCTCGGCCCGCTGCTGAACTTGTCGCAGTTTGAGCAGTACATGGGCGTGATCAAGTCATTTTCGAGCAAGGTTGAGCGGGAACACTCACGCAAGCTGAAGGAGCTCTCCGCGCGGGACGACGGTAGCGCAGCAGCGTCTCGCGCCAACGACGACAGTCTTCTAGTTACATCCTCATCGGGCGCGAACGGATCCTCCTCAGCGACGAGCGACTTTGAACGGCTCGTGCTTGGCCGGAGCAGCTCCACCAACGCTAACGGCGTTGGTCTTGATATTCTCGACAGTAGCAATAATGCCTCCCGACGACCAGCATCAATAGCAGCGACAACGACGTCGTCCACAACGCCACGCTCCACTGCCCCCGCAATTACCTCGCCGACCTTCTCCTGGTCGTCCACCTCCCGCTCCATTACCCCAGACTCGACCAGCGTCATGAGCAACTTCCCTTCGCTCGAACCGACTCGCCCTGGGACGGGGACAGCATCTACCTCCTCCCAATCGCACTTTCCCGTCCTTCAACCAACTACCGCGTCGACCACAACAACTTCATCACAGTCCCTCTCAACCCTTTCCTCGCTGCGAAATTCTCTGCCTTCGACGTCGTCGTCGACCCCAACTCCGAATTACGCAGCATTCTCGATACCGCCTCCTCCGTCAACGTCGTCGTCTTCTACATCGGCGTTTGGCTCTATGTCTACAGGGGCAAACATGGGAAGTTTGAATGCGTGGTCTGGACAGACCCAGACCCAGAATCAAAACCAAAATCAAGGACAGCAACCTCAAGGGCTGGATAAATATGCAAGTTTGCTTTGAATCTAATGATCCAGTTGATAAAAGATTTCCCTTGGATATATATTTTGTATTTTGGCTAGTACTATTCACGTTAATAATTCATTAATGAACAAAGGAAAAGTAAATTCATTCCAATCAGATATCGCGCTCCACATAACTCTTAATCATACCCTCCAGGGTCGGTTCGTACTCTTTGAGGACGACCTTATCCCCTTCGAGGACGGTGTTTGCCTGCACGAAAACCTTGCGGGGTACCTTCTTCTCCAGGACAATATTGCGGACCTTGGTGGCCCACCAGTCATCCACGGAGGTGATGTCGTCGTAGAATTTGGTTCCCTCGACCACGTCGGCGGTGGCTTTGTACACGTGCAGAGTTTGCAGGTATTTCTCAACGGCGGGGCGGCCATGGGTCAGGATCTTACTGCGATCAAGATGGATCTCCAGATCGGAAAGATCGTCTTTGGTGTAGTGCAGCTTGACAAAGTCATCGCCGGCACGCAGGAAGGTCTGCAGGATGCTGAATCGCGCCTGCATGTGTGCTTGTCCCCATTTGCGGCTCTTCGGGTCCCAGTATTCCAAGGCGAGCAGGCCCGCGCGTGCCATCTGCAGGTAGCCGACGTAGAGGACATCGCCGGCCTTGTTGTTGAGATCCGTCGTGCCGTCGCCGAAGCCGAAGATTTGCAGAATGTCAAAGTCGCAGGACAATGCCATGGCAACACACTCTGCACGGCACTCTTCCATGGATGATGAAATGGCGCCAAAGACGGATCCCCAAGTCTGACCTGGCTTGTACCATGTCGTGATGGGTTTGCCAGTGATCGGGCTGATGGGCGGGTTGTTCACGTCAAAGTTGTACTGGCCTGGAGACGTCTCCTGCAGCAGCTTGCCGCTGCCGTGACCCAGCAGCTCGTGCAGACCGACCTGCACCTCGAATGCGTGGTCGCGGTTCTCCTGGTAGAGCTTGAGGTCTTTCTCCGCGATGAAGGGGATCGGCTCGTTCGGTGCCTTGGCGTTGAGCACATTCCCCAGCGACACGTTCTTGAAACCCAGGTTCTGCCGGATGTCATCGTAGTTGGGGATGTTGATCCCCGCGGGGATGCCGGATCCGGCAAATGTGAGGACCTCGAGAGAGGTGAAATCAGGCGGGGTGAACTGGTCTTTCTCAAAGTCCTTGCTCCATGGAAGCCGCTTGAGGAACTTGGGCGCATTGTCCACCAGCGTGCTGAACGCCTTGGTGCGCTCCAGGTTAACCATGCTGACAAAGCCCTCCCATTCTCCCCGAACGCCGTGCGGATCTCGGTACGTCTCGACAAACCCAATGTCCGTCTCTACTGCCGGCTTCTGGTCCTTAATCCACAGCCGCTGGCTCTCCTTGTATGCTTCGATGGATCCAGTGTGGAAAGACTTGGCATACTGTTCCAGCATCTGCTTCTGGGTGTCGTTGGCCGCATGGAGTGCCGCCTGCTTGATATTTTCTGTGATTTTGGCCATCTCCTTCTGATGATCGCCATACACCAGCCGCAGTTTCTTTCCCTTGAGGGCGCCGTCCAGCTCCCACGACGTCTCTTCGCCCAAATCGCGGTCCTGCGCAGACGGCGAAGGATCTGCGGACGCAATGAGAAGCTCAAAGTCCCCACTAGGGGTCTTTCGCAGCCGAGTGTTCTCCAGTGGCAGGCCCTTCTTCTCGAAGAAGTCCCCAACAGCCGTGATCTCTTCCTTGGTGATGGTCGGGGAGTCCGGATAGTATGTTGTCATGTGTCCCTTCTCCGGGTAGCCCAGGTGCATGAGGGCCGGGTCAGTCTCGTAGATACCGCCTCCCGCGCTATTGGCCTTCTCGAACGCAGCCTGGGTCTGCTCATTCACCGACGCCAGCGCCTTGAAGGCCTCCGGGCTGAGCCGCGGAATGAACTTGGAGTCTCCAAAGCCCTTGTAGTTACCCGCATTTCCCAGGAATTGCGCGGCGTATTCGAGGAAGTAACGCAGATCTTGTTCACTAACTCCAGTCTTCTTGGCCAGAGCGTCCCAATCGCCATTAACCGACTTATACAGGGCAACGATCAAATCGTAAATGGGTTCCGATTCGGGCGACACCTGACGGAGAGTAATCCGGGTGCCTTCGAAGGAAGCACTAGGTTAGAAACTCATCAGTCGGAAACTTTCTCACATGAACACAATGCAACGACCCGGGTCGAGACTGAATACTCACCGACTCATGAAATGCGCATATCGACGGAGCTTTTCATCAGGCAGCGCCTCGAAGTGCGGTTTGATCTCAAGCCTCACGATGGTCGGCGGCGAATCAGCAAGATAGTGCTTCTTGGTCTCTGGATCCATTGTCGCAGATGAGTTCGCAGAAGCTGCTGCTATTGCAGAACTGGAAAATAGACGACGATATGGGAAGTGATGGGGTTGAATTCGAGGGACACGAGCAATGAAGCCGCGGAACAGCCGGGGCAGAAGAGGGGTCATTCCTGGAACGAGGGGCATCTCCAAGCCCCAGCTACTGCAGCTACTGCCTAGCTGTAGGACTCCTCTAGATAGGTTTATCTAATCGATCCACTCAACCGCCCATGCAGCCTCTTCACGATGTACTCTGCTGAGAGAGATCTTTCGATTCTGTTGAAATTGATTATTTTGATTACTAAGATAGTTGCAAATTTCCTAACTGAATGTTCGTCAAACATCAATTTTGAAATCCAGCCATACTTTTTTTTTTTTTCTGCTTTTTTTTTGAATCCAACAATCAAAACATCCGGGGGTATCACATGCAAACCAAAAGCACAGCAAACCACTCCAGTCTATACCGATCACACCAAGTCTATACTGGTCATGATCATCATCAGTCATCACCACCATGCGCCGCCACAGCGGACTCGAAAGTTGGTGCAAACCGACTGCGTGCACGGATCTTGGGCCCGTACAAGTAGAAGGCAATGGGAATGGGCGCCATGATGCTGGCGACGCAGCCCAGGAGGGTGCCTGCCCAGTTGACACCTAGGTCATTAAACTGTTTCCTAGTCAGCGCGTGACTCAGGTTGACGAAAAGGGAGGGATTGAGAGCTTACCATATAAGTGGCAAAGAGAGGGAAACCTGCTCCAGCGATCGAGCGGAGAATGGCATTAGCTGCGATGGCAGAAGCAGCGCTGTGGCCAGGTTAGTGTCAAGTTTTGCTGATACGAAGGGGTGCCATGGACACCTACAAGACAAGATAAGCATCGATGAGATAGTTCATGCATTGCAGAAAAATCGACATCAAACCAAAGCCGGTCAGCAGACCGGACAACGTCGGTGCGATCCAATGGATGTTCTTGGTGTACCCGGTCCATCCGAACCAAAACAGGCCGCCGGCAAAAGCGATGGCGCCGACAATGGCGGGTGGAAGACGCCATTCCGGGACGGGGATGTTGTTGTTAGCTTTGAGTTTGCGGGTGTACCAAGGCTGTGAGGCGATGATGAACGCACCGCCCAGGAATTCTCCCACCGCAATGCCGAGATAAGGCAAGCCACCGATGCCCTTGTCAAAGCCGTGAATCTGCTGGAAAACAATAGCGTAAGAGGTCATGAACAAATACAGCAGGCCGTAGAGGAAGGCCATGTAGACGCTGAGCAAAAAGACGATCGGCTCCGTGAAAAGAAGGCGAAGCGGTCGGCTGAAGTTCTTGTGGATGAGCTCTGCGAAGTCGATTTCAATCTCCTCCTGCTTGGCGTGAATGCCCCAATTCTTGGTGCGGCGGCGCAGCTCGGCCGCTTTCTGGACGAGGATCAGGGGCGGGTATGTCTCCTCGAATAAAAAGACATCAAGAACCAGCGCCGCGGCGCCCATGATTCCGGTCAGGTAAGAGGTCCAGCGCCATCCGAGACGACTCTCGGTGATGAATCCGCCGACCAAGGGCGCGACGAGCGGACCGTTGAACACGGCCATACTGAAGATGGTGATCCCCAGTCCCCGGGACTTGTTACTTAGGATATCCGAGAACACCGCCGCCACGACCGTAATGGGGCAGGCGCCGAAGAAGCCGCCGAAGAACCGACTAATCAGGATGGTCTGTAGGTCCTTTCCGGTAGCGACTGCGAATTGGAAGACGGTAAACCCGAACATGCCGAGGAGAATTGGCAACCGGCGACCTCGTAACTCGGACAGAGGGGCCCAAAACACGGGCCCGGTTGCGAAACCCAATACATATAGTGACAGGCCGAGTAGAGCAACTTCGAACGAGACATGATACAACTCGGCAACATCACTGACAGTTGGCGAGAAGAGGCTGCTTGCGAAGGACGCACAGAATGTCGTATAACCAAGCACGCAGGCCGTTACGATCCTGGAGACACTTGGTCAGCATGCGCTCCCACGCAATCCATAGAACGTGATCGGCGCTCGGGCTTACTTTTTCCACCGTGGCCAGTTTTGCGGATGCAACGGGTCCCGGGGCCCGTCGAACTCGACCACATATTCCTCCCTTTGCGGTAGCGGTGGCGGATAGGGTTTCCCCGCACCGAACGGTGGCAGAGGCTTCTCGCTCATTCGTGACCTGACATCTGCTCCAACGGTTCCGCTATGTTGGCTCCGTTGAGTCGCGATGCGACTCAATGCGGTGGGATGACGCTCGAGTGCATCACCATTGTCTGAATAGGAACTGGACGTTGTTGTGGTCGACGACATAGATAATCTGGAAGATTGTCTGCTCACAAGATACTCGCTGCCAGTACCTTCGGCCGTGGCACGAGACGGCATGGTCTCGAGCTCGGCCTTTTCGATATCTCGGTCCAATGCATTCATAGCTACTTGACAGACACTGTTGACACTCAATTCTGTGATCTCTGCAGTGAATCTATTGTTTACACGATGGGGGGGTGGAAGCATCGAACTTATACACTTATCCGAGACTAGCAAATTTGAGCAGCGGATGAATTTGCATGACATCACTCTGCATTTACGGATTTACGGTTGCTTGCCGACACCACTCGGCGCGGGGTCTGCAGTCGGAACACGGCACTGCTCGGCGCCTCGTCCCGGGAACACGTAAACTCAACCCTGTTTTTCCCTTTACCGTCGGTGCCAAAATTTGTAAGCATCCAATAAACACCGAGTCGGTTACGCCCTGCGACCTGCAAAGGTTTCTGTTAAACTTTTCCACGAAATCACGCACATCATGTCCTCTCCTCTGGCAGCGTTGATTGCTGCATTAACTGGCAGCCTCGTGTTCATCTTGAAATGATTTTCTTGCTGGTCTCGCCACCGCCGATGTTAGCCGATTGTAAGCGATGGCCTCTCCCTATGATACCTCTAAATTTAGTGATTTTCAAGGGATTTTTTGATGCAGCAAAAATTTTCCAGGCCTGCAGAGAACACTTCTAGAACGCTGCAGTTCTTTCTAGTTCATCCCATCAACATCGCTTCGGGTTAAGTCGGTATAGTATCTGACTGATTCTCCCGGGAATGTCTGAGATTCCAAATTAATTGCACCGCCTGCGTGCGGCATTCTCTGTCCGGCCTAGAGCATTCCATCGTTGAGAGGTTTACGACGGCGCGATGAGTATGTACGGCAACGCATCTGAGCATTGTCCAGGAGCTTCTGCAAATCCTGGCGATGTATTCCGTACTCCGTAGTTCGACGGATTTACACCCCATCCGATGCATCCGTGCTCCTCGGAGCTCGGACGCCCGTAGACGAATGCGTCCTGACTCGGACCAAATGCAATCCGTCGCCTCCAAGAGGAATACATGGGTAGTAGTTAATACTCTGTTATCTCGAACCAAACAAGCTTATCTATGCTTATCCGTTCTTGTGGCAGATCAGAAAATCATCGTGGATTCTGGATCTCTCCAGTCATTCTGAAGACGTTTTATGCAAAGGTTGGTGGATTGAGCTTTCAAATATAATGACTTTCGAGAGGAGACAATAGATTGTACCCGCTTATCCACTTCCCTCTTCGCAGTACGGCGGGGTTTCTCCTAGGCAATCAACGACGGGCTGGCCACAATAGGTAGATGATCCCCTTGCCTTTGTGAGTAAGAACGCGGGCTCCAGCCGAAATAGTGTTCTTTGACTCATTTGATCGGTGCCGATGCCGAAATATATCCAGGTCCTGGTCATCCCTTGGAGGATCGACGAAGCATTTTGGCGCGTAGCTAGTCTTTGCGGCGCCAAATCTGCCTCGGTATAAGCATGAACGGGTGGAGATCAAGCTTTTGGTTCCAGGTACTAGACTACTAGTTATTACCCCTTTGCAAGCAGATGGAGCTTTACTGATGGAACAATTTGAGGTTCTTGACAGTGGTACGGTGTACGGAGTACTCCATACATTATCCGGAATAGTTAGTTCCAGTGCTCGAACTATCAAAAGTTGGGAACGTGCCTGAAGTGTTGGCATTTGAATGCGATCTTCTTCCGCTTACATAGGATTTTGAACTTTTGTCAACATTTGATTTCGTAGTGATGAATTCGTTGATCATTTTATGCCGTGACTTCAAGACCAGGCGAGGCACGAGAATGGAAAATAGTGCTCCTACATAGGTCGGCTGTAATCACCTATCTACCGGCTGGGGTCGACCGTGCTGGAATGTCCTGGATTAGGAACACTGATTGCAACACTGCGTCCCTACATGTCGAGCGCAGAAGGACCATATCTGTTCTGCAGCTAAGAGAAGGACAAAGACATCGGGGACGAGTATTTCCAGGGCTTGCTGTGGCATGTAGGCTTCACTACCGAGTTCCTGAAAATGCAGAAACGTGTCAGTCACGTCCATGCTTCAGCATCAAAGGCACCCTATGGGACCACACGTTCTCGAATTCTCCAGACTTTTCTGGCCTATTCCGGTGTCATTGATGATGATAAGTACTCCGTACTCCGTACTTGGTCAATGAACGAGCAGTGAGATCCCTTGCAGAGTGCACTCGTTTACCAGCAGCACCAGGTTACACATCAGGCCATGGGAGATTTCCGGACCCTGCTTTGAGGGGCACGGCCGCACGGGTGCTTTAGGACTTCAATGCGACACACTTCTTACAATCTGTGACGTGACTGTGCCATAAAATACGAGTAGACCCTCGATAGGGAGAATCCGTGCCAGAAGTCCTGTCTGAGGCTGACCGTCTGAGGATCCTCCCGCGGAAAGGGCGTTGCCGGCTGCCCGAAATTCCAGGCACCACCGGGTTGGAACTCCTTAGATCTCACCACGTGATCTCGATCCGCTCCGAAAATCAGCCGCTCGATGATTGGATGGGGGCCGTCGGTTCCTGACGCTAGCCAGGGGCAGCCCCGCTCTCGTGGCACTCGATTGAAACCATAGTTTTTCGACGGTGCCTGAATGCAATTTACTGCCAGATTAGCGATGCGACCAATGGTATGTGCATATAGTAGCAGTGCATCGAGGGCCTTGATCAAGGCTTCTACAACGGCAACATTCAGAAATTACTTTGGCTATGCACATACCGAACCAGCCCAACGGAAATGCGGAAGGAACAGAATGGGACGGGTTCCTAATTGGTCCAACAGCCCACTGGGAGGGGCTGTTGCTAATTTCTACATTCGGTCAGCTATAAGTTTTCACCTTGCTGAATCAGGAAAGAACCATCGCACTAGTCAAGGAATGGGTGGCTGATGGGTAGCGGTCAAGCCTCAAGTTTACTCCGTAGAGTAATTTGGCGGTCGACTCCACCGCGTTTTCTGCCTCAGGCTGCATGGGCTGAGCAGTTCTGGCCCGGCAGGGCTTTCTCATGCCCTCAACGAGGATCATCCAGGAGAACCTCTCCTCGTGCCTCTTATTTCTCTCATTCAAAAACACTCCTAAAGGCAGTGCCTCCTGCAGTCGGTCGTTTTCTCGTCGTCTTCCTCCACCACTTCTCACCCTCGTCTCTCATTTCTTCCCCCGGGCCTTCGGCCATTTCGCTCTTTACCCCTTTTTGGACAATTTGGGCCCAATTGGATTGGGACTGAATCCAATCGCTAATCCAACAATTGGAGACTGGGAACACGAGAACAGTGTGGTTGTGGCCAAAATTTCCTGGACTTATCCCTGTGTGATTTTGGATAATCGGACTTGCTGTTCGTGTGGATGTGCTCAGAGGCTTGCTGAGGTCGCTTCTCTACCGGAGACCGCGGGATCGGCCAGGGAGGACGAGATATGCCTCATCGACATTCTGTGCGCCACGCGCACCACCATGTGCACCACCACCACCTAACGCCTAAGCCCCCTGCGACAGCCTCCTTGGAACCGCCGTCCCTTGTCCGTCGGGCCGATAGTGCCACCAGCTCAAGATGCACCCCCGGTGATAACTCGCCGCAGTGCGAGAAACCCGCCAGCTCCATGTCGACCACCCTGCCGGTGGTCCTGGGCGTGCTGTAAGCGACCGCGCTCGCAAACAGGGTGACACCAGAGTATAGCAGGACTAACGCAGAATGACATAGAATCCCCGTTGTGTGTGCGGCCATTGCTTTATTCATTCTGCATCGACGCCACATAAAGAGATTGAAGTATGAGGATGCCAATGATAAGCATAAATCGTTAGATTTTGGCATGGAAGTCGTCCGGTCGGGTGGGAATGATCCGGAGAAGGAAGGCCATAGACGCGGGGGATTGTCGCTGGATATCGGCAATAGCCCATACCTGCTGCCACCCGAGCTGCAGGATTCGAAAGAGTCTCTCCGTGAAATCAGCAGAGCAATGACCGCGGACGATGACAAGTATCGGCCTGCAACCAGCCTGTCCAAGTACAACGATAGCGCGTCAATTCATTCGCACTCCAGATGGGTCCGAGATGATGCCTCCAGCTATGCTCATTCGCCGAGAACCGGGCCTGAGGATCCGCACGATGGCCTCATTCGGAATGCCTCGAGGATGTCACGATCATCTCCTCCGCCACCCAGGTTGACCCCGTCGCCCAATCCGCGCGAGGAACCCATCTCCAACATGGAACAAGCCCACGTCAAGCAGCCTCTGAGTGAGTTCGATCTGGACCTGCCGCCGTCGTCGTCGTCGCCCGCTCCAAATACCGCCCGGACCAGTGCCAATCCTAGCGAGCGCAACAGCGCCCTCAAGGATTCTACCCTGCCCACTGTCCTGGAGCCTGGTCACCAAGCTGGTCCAAACGATAGCCGCCTTACCGGAAGCTTCACCTTTGATCCGGCTGAAAATGATCATTTTGGTTCTGGGCGTGACAGCCACATCAAAGATGGCGGCCATGCCACCTCCAAACGAACCAGCCAAGAAACACCCCGGCACTCTGCTCTGGATGAGTTTGAATCTGGTGTCCATGACCGGCAGTCGTCCTATACCTTCGATCAGACAATTCCGACCATCCGAGAACCACCTCTGGATTCGCATTCCACTACATCGCAGGCGCCGCGGATTTCGTTCCCGTCGAGCGATGGTGGAAGCGATTACGGAGACGGCCCGTCCACCTCTCCCGCCGTCAAAGTCTCGTCCGCTGACGAGCCGGAGAAAGCAGCGGAGAAGGCTCAATCTGACAAGACTGGGAGCGATGATCCCTCGGAATCCTCCAATCGCCTGTCTACTGCTCGTCCCATGTCGAAACGGGTGTCGATGGCCAATCGCCTCTCCAAGTATCGTCTAACACAGCATTTCGGTACCTTGGATGACAGCTTCGATCCTAAACGGCTGACGGTGGGCCTTCGCCCTCTGCCGCCGGAGGATCCGTCGGACAACCCAGAGCAACGGGCCAACAGGATCCGGTCGTTCTACAAGGAATACTTTGATGACAACAAGAATGGTCCAGACGACTACTACTACGAAGACTTTGGGCCAGAGTTCTACGGTGATCCGCACGTATACGACGTGGCCGGCGAGTATCTTCCCATGCCACCCAAGCCATTCGCCCAAAACCCGGGCCGTCGTGCGATGACTCCGCCGCCGCGTCCGCCACCACGTCATATGGGCAGCAACTCCGCAATGGGACACCGTGATCTAGGACCTCGCTCATACTCGTCTGCATCCAACCGGCTACCAGCCATGCCGAGAAAGCCGCCGGTGGCACCACCGCCGCTTCATGAGCTGCCGTCGCCGCACTTGATCAAGGACGACATGTCGATCATGCCGACGGACTACGCGCCCGGAAAGACCTTCAAAGATCAGCGAGAAGGTCGGCCGGACACTCCACGGGGTGGCCTGCGTCCGTACACGCCGATGGCTCCGGTGCACTCTCCTCTCGCCTCGGCCTTTGACGAACTCTCTGCCATTCCTAGCCCGTAAGTGACCCTTTCCCTTCATCTTCTACCATCCCCTCCCAGACATTGACTAACTTTGATTTCAGTCATGCGCTGCGGAAATCAGGAGCCTACTCGGCGCTTGACTTTGCACCCCCGCAACGATTCAAGAACAATGACTCGGGGGCCAGCGATGCGGGCAGTGTCCGCAGCCATGGTGGTGGTATCTCACCTGTCCATCTCCATAACATTCGGACGGGCGCGTACCGGGTCAGCCGTCTGCCGGCGGATACGGTTGGCACCAAGGACGATCTCCAGTCGAGTCTGCGGCCAAAATGGGACATGCGGGGATCATAAGCAGAGCCCTGGTGGCTCCATGTTCCGTTCGCTAGCTGGCTCGCTTGTGATGACACTGCATCTCAGAGCATGATCTGTTGGGTGCTTTCTGGATCATGAAAAATTCAGTGTACAAATATTCTCCTCTGGCCATTTTTTCTGATCGGACTGTTATCGACGTGGGTGCTGTTTTCGATGTTGACAAGCGCACATAGACTTCTTTTTTGATCTGCATTACTTCACACCCTTGATTCTTTCGCTTTGGAGGACCTTTGACCACTGTCGTTATAAATTTCTTGTGAATATTTTTTTTTTTCCCTAGTTTCGACCATCTCTCTCCGTCTGGTCGAGGATTGATCCATGGGTGGAATTAAAGGTGCCATTGAGGGTTTCAGAATACTAATTGGAACGTTTATTCCATGTTTCGCCCGTAATGAGTCGATGTCTTATACAAAATACCAGAGTCGGCAGCACATGCCCCAGATCGGTCTCACGTCATATTCGGTACGGCCGTTTTGTCATGCTAAAATAAAACCCTGAATCTGGAGCCCAACCGGAGCTGGGCAACCGAGAAAAGAATGGAGCCCACCCAAAAAAGCCGAAATCACGTGATTCAGCTGGTTTACCGATGCCCATCTAAGCCGCAGTGGGCTTAGCCTGCACCGCCATTCCTGTTTTCGGAAACACGCTAAACCCTACTCAGTCATCGCTGATGCAAGGTTTCCCAGCCAAGGCAGCCTAGACGCTCGTATTAGGAATTCTGGGAACCTTCGAGGGCATCCCTGGACTTCGTTGGAAGGGCCCTTTTCCGCTCCGGTTGCATTCCCCAGTCGTCGTCGGGGTCACTATTATTGTCGTCGGCCCATTGCGGTCCTTTTTCTATTGACTTGTCCCTCCTTACCTCTTGTCTCTCTCTCTCCTTGTTTGTTGGGGATCCCTTTTTTTCGTCCTTTAATTCCTTCTTTGACACATGTCCTGGATCTGTTGCAATTGCGGCTGATTCAAAGGGTGCCCGCCCCTCGACAAAAAGTCCTTTCTTTGAAGGCTTGAGGTCCGCGTGGCGAGGAGAGTGACCATTCGTTCACAATGTCAGAATCAGCGTCGGGTATGTTTTTTAACTGCGCGTGCAGGAATTGGTGTTGTGGTGCGATCCCGTTGCTGACCCTGTGGTCCCCCTTGCCTTGTAGCTCCCGGCGGCGGCCGCCCGACTCCCGGCCCGCAACCCACGGATCAGGAACCTCCTCCTTCGTCATCGAAGGATTCTCCGGAGCCCACATCGCAAACTCAAACAACGCCGCGGCCGACGCCGACGAACAATGAACCGACATCGTCCCAGGATGAGCCGGAACCGACGACCACATCGCAAGATGAGCCTGAACCACCACCACCATCTTCGACGTCATCGTCCGATTCCGATCCCACTCCAACCCCGACGCCTACTTCTGATGACTCGTCATCAGATACCACGTCCACGTCCTCTGACACCACGACGACGGATTCGCCCTCACCAACCACGTCCTCGGATACCTCGTCCGATGACTCATCGAGTGAAACAACCATCACTATAACGTCGTCGCGGACAACAGTTATCATCACAGAAACAGGCACCAGAGAACCCGTCAACACCGGCTCGGAGACCAGCTCAGTGACAGGGACTGCAGTTCCCACGTCAGTACCCTCGTTGCCCAGCTCAGACAGCGACAGCGGCGGTCTGTCAGCCGGGGGAACAATTGCTGTCGCGGTCGTCGTCCCGGTCGTCTCGGTTGCGGTCATCATCTACCTGCTGCTGTGGTGGTGGCGCAAGCATAAAGCGAACAAACTGACGGAGGAAGAGCGACGGAAGGAGGTCGAGGAGTATGGGTACAACCCGAACCAGGATCCCACACTACCGGCCGTTGGCATAGCGACCTCTTCGTACGAGGACCGATACGATTCCCCAGATGGCAGCTCAGGCTACCGGGGCTGGGGCACGACTTCGCATCCGCGTAAGCCGTCCACCAACCTTTCCAGCGGTCCCGGCGGGAGTATTCCGCTCTCCGACACGGGCAGTAACTCGGGGTACCACCGAAACACTCCGAGCGAAGGCACGGCGGGATACGCCGATGGATACGGCGAAGGACCCGGGCGACCCGACTCGGGCGAAGTGGGCGTCATCGGTGCTGTGGGCGCACATGATCCCGGGATCCAGCGAGGGCCATCGAATGCATCGTCTGGGTACTCCCGAGGCGACCAGTCGGACCTCACCGATGACGGTCATCAGTATTACTATGGGCAAGATCCGTATGTCGATCCGTACGGGGACGGCGGTTATGACGGGCATCCTCCTGTGATTCGTGACGTGCAGGCTCGCCGCAATACGCGAATCGAAAGTCCGGGCGTGTGTCCTCCGCCGGCCAATTCTGGTATTGCGCAGAATTTCTAGACGGCCGGGCGCTGCCATTCTTTCCTTCACTCCTTTTCTCTAATTCTCGCATCACCTTCCCTTTTTGATCACGATCTATAATCCGGGCACTGCGCTGCCGGTGTACGTTCTTATCCTCTTAATTATTTGGAATCCGTTTTCTTCTGTACAAACGGTTTTTGGAATTTCCCTTCTTTTGCTTGATTTCGAGGATACCTGACTCCACGTCACTGCACACGCCATTCTTTGTTCGTTTTTTTTTTTTTTCTTGAATTGTTCGTCAGGATGCTCCGGGTTCGGCGTTCCATTGGTTTTGGTCCCCAGACCTGGGGTAGGACGATGTCGGGGAATCAATCAATTAGTCGATCGCTCGTTGCATTGCCGTCACTGCATGGGAGCAACTGCTAGTCTGTAGGTAGCAGTGATCTGTATGTATTTAATGCCAAGCCGTGCTCTTGATACCCGTCCAAAATACTGTGTTTTATCTATCAGCTTTGATGATCTGCATATACACCTACAGCCGGAAGCGATTGTGATTGGCTTATTTCTGCTCCAGTTCTCGTTATCGCGGTTATCTAAACCTGTTGGATTGACGGCTTGTCTGCATGAAGATCATCTCGGCAGGATGCGGAATGCTCGAGATTTGTACTCTAACTGAGCCTTTTAAGTATGCACTTTCGACGACAGCAAGTCAGCAGCTCATCAGCATAGATCGCTTCGGAGCATTCATTCTCTCTGATTAGCAACTAAACCCTTTTCAACACTAGTCTCCTGCCCAATGGGGACAGCTCTTTCCTCTTTCTGGCGTAGCGTAAAACGTGCTGGCAATGGAAACGGTCATTGGCGCATTTTTGGGGGAGGAAGCTCTGCCTTAGATCGATCTTGCTTCATCGCCAAACCCATCAGCCGAAACGAAGACGCCCTCCAACTCGGCAAAAAAACTGAAACGAAAACAGCGCGATATGCGGCCCGTCCGGGTAATGACATGATCGGAGATGGCTATGCCACTTGTCGCCCGCCTATTAATCTAGATTTTCTTACAACTTTGTGCGTTTTTGACAGGGAACGGACGGCCCCGCGCTTTTTTTCCCCCCTCTCCAAGTTCTGTGTTGTGCCTTCCCTCTCTCCCTTCCTTTCTGACACCCCTGCTCTTTCCTCACTTTCTCTCTGCGTTGCATCGTGGCTCCTTCCTTACCAGATCTCGATTTCGCTGTCGTTGATTCGTGGAAAGAGTGGCTTAATCAGCAGCTCCTGGACGGGATATTCGAATCCAAACCCTCTCGGACCTGTTCTTCGTCTCCGCCGATATACCGCGAGTACTGTGCTTGGATTGCTTCCTCAGGCATCCCGAATAGTTTCGTCTCGCCCGGTCGATTCTCCTGGCGCCCAAGACGTCGCGCTTCGAAGGCGCGCTTGAGCCGAACAACGCCATTTAGCCGCGCGCCGTACGAAACCGACCAAAGGCACATGATGGATACAGCCTCGTTGGCAGTCAATATCTGAGATAGTAGCTTTTTGCTTGGCGGTCACCTTTGCGCGGCACCTCTCAAATTCATCTTTCGGCCGGGCCCAACGAGGCCAGGTTGCCTATTTGTCCATTCTTGGCCCGAGCTTGTTCGCATTGATCTACCTATCGATGGGGTTGCCGGTTTCGCTCTGATCGACGATTACATATACTCCACGCACTCTCCGCGATAGAACCGCGTTGCTTGCTCCGTTTCTGGAAATTCCTTCTTCAACATGTATGTCTTTCCATGCCAATGCTGCAATGGATGCGACTCTATTCTAGCCCATTTCGCCCACGATCGCTGCCTTTTGCTGGACGAGCATCGTATTCTTGTCGTAGCGCAGCTGCTGACACCACCTCTCCTCCCGCAGGAAGTTTGGTAAACAAATCCAGCGGCGGCAGCTCGATCTGCCCGAGTACGCTGCCAGCTTTATCAACTACAAAGCGCTCAAGAAAGTGTGTCGATAATACCGGGGGGAGCGTGCGGCAGAGTAGAGCAGACGCTGACTTTTTCGTTTTCGGCCTTCTAGCTCATCAAACAATTGAGTGCGACTCCGACCATCACCGCCCAGGGTGTTCCCGATGGCGCACAGACAGGGACCCTTGATCCGCAGGCGGCGCTGCGGGCGAATAAAGAAGTTTTCTTTTTCCGTTTGGTACGTAGTGTTGGGTAGATGGCGATCGTAATTGATATGCTGATATCTTGTTCCAGGAACGAGAGATTGAAAAGGTCAACGTCTTTTACCTTCAGAAGGAGTCCGAGGTTCGTCCCATTGAGATCCACGGTCATGTTAGAACTGACTGACGGGCCTAGTTCTCGTTACGGTTGAAAACTCTCCTTGACAAGAAACGAGTAGTGCAGACGCGCCGACCGGCCAACTCCAAAGCACCAGCGAATCTAGTGTCGTTACTCGAAGGGTACCAATCTTTTGATAGTGACCTCAACAAACTACAGGTAGGATCAGATACTTTGCAGAAGGTGATCGTCCGCTCACCGATCGGTGTGAAGCAATTTGTAGAAATCAACGAAACGGCCGTGTCGAAGATCCTAAAAAAGGTGCGTCGACTTCCCCAACCGTTGGGTTCATAATTCGTGGCTAACAGTCATAGTGGGACAAAACTTCAAAGGTACGCTTTTGGTGCTGGTTTGCATGGCAGGGCCCCGCTGCTGACCCATTCAGTCTCGCATGAGAGAGCTGTACCTCCACCGCGCGGTAGAGGTTCAACCATGTTTCAATCGAGAGGTTCTTCGAGATCTGTCCGACCGCGCAACGACAGCTCGGCTGGAGCTCGAGGCCTGGGCCGAAGGTGAGAACATCCAGTTCGATGCCGCGCGTTCGGCCGATCGCACAAGTCACGTGGGCAGTGAGGAGGAGGAGTCGGACCTGCAGGTGCTGCAGATCGCTGCTGGTGGGAATTTGCAGGCCCTGCGCGAGTGGCTTGGCCGGTTGAGCTCGGCGCCAGACGCGGGCGACCGGATTACGCGTTTGTTCCTCACGGCCACCAACGAGTTCACGGACGAAATTTTGAGCATTCTGCTGGAGAGTGGCTTGGTCGACATTCATGCCGAAGATGACATAAACGGACGCAATTGTCTTCATGAAGCGGCGATCTCGGGCCAGTCATTCGTTTTTAGAACTGGTCTATCCAGCGGAGTGGATGTTTCTAGGTCTGACGTTTACGGCCGCATTCCGCTTCACTATGCCTGTATGCATGGCCGGGTCGATATGGCGCGCGAGTTGATCGCTGCAGGGCCGCAGACCGTTAATCTCTTGGACCACGATAACTTCACTCCGCTGATCCATAGTATCGTGCGAAACCAATTGGCATGCGCCGAGCTCCTGCTGCAGAGCAAGGCACGGATTGATCCTGCGTCTGATTCTGATCACATTCCTCTCAATCTGGCATGTCAGCATGGATCCGTCCCCATTGCCAAGATGCTACTGGAAAGGGGAGCTTCGTTGTTGCCTGATGCCGAGGGACTGTTCCCGCAGCACTTGGTTGCGCGATCGGGTAAGTCGCCGGAGCTTTTGCTGCTGTTGAAGCAGCATGGCGCAGATCTGAATCAGAAGGACAAGCTTTATGGATGGACACCGCTGTTTCATGCCGCGAGCGAGGGCTGCGTCAGCGGCTTGAGAATGTTGCTGGAACTTGGGGTTGATCTATCCGTTGTAGATGAGAAGAACCTGCCCGCCATGTATTACGCCGCGTGGGAGGGGCATTTAGAGTGTATGGTTCTTCTGTGGTCGAAGCAGCCCGATCAGAGTCTCCCTCAGCGATCATTTGGAGTGCTCACCGGACTGCAACAACAACAACAAGGAGGGCTACCTGCATCAGGGGAAGCGGACATGGGCGCTCTGGAAAGGGATCCCGCGGACGGCATCCCAGACCTGGAGCTGCCGCCTCCGATCATTCCTCTGCGCCGATATGGACACAACTTTTTGGACACTAAGGCCTTTATTCAGATCGTTTTTGACCTGTCGGGTCCCGGCCCGATTGTGTTTAATCAGACGGGTCGGTATCCGGCGGCTCGCCTGACCATGTCGTCCAAGCTGTCGGATGTGATGCCCCGAACGATCATGTTGCCGATCCAAGAGGATACAAGAATGGTCTCGTTTCAGATTGATCATCTGGATGCATTTGCCATTGACTTTGAAATCTTCCCGACGTTTGGCTCCAAGGTCATTGCGAAGACTGTGGCCTTGCCGTATCACTTCATGGGGGAGAACTCGAGCGCCGGCTCGCGCTGCTTGCCGCTGCTCGACCCTCGGCTACGGTCCATTGGTTACATCCGGTTCAACTATCAAGTAATCAAGCCGTACCACGGCGATCCACTTGAGATTACTCATTTCGCGACCTACTGGAAAGCAACGAGTGCGTTTGACAACGAGCATAATGGTCTAGTGACCGGCTCAAGTCTTTCAGGGGATTACTGCCAGCTCTTTGTCCAGTTGACTAAGGATGGCCATCCGGTGCTGTATCCGCAATACGCTGTGGATCATGAGGGCATCGACATTCCTGTTTGCTCGTTGACGTACGAGCAATTTGCCAGTCTGGGCCGACGGCGCGGCGTCGACCAGCGTGCTGTTCTGGGATGGTTGCACGACAAGACGCCCAACGATATCCCAGATATCCACCGGCAGCTCGCGACGTCATTTTTGGCATTGAAGGACGTCCTCGAACATCTGCCCTTGGGGATCCATGTGAACCTGACTATCTTGTATCCGTCGATTACGGAGGAGACGCAAATGGGTCTTCACGCACTGGCGGACATCAACACCTTTGCGGACGCGATCCTCACAGTGGTATTTGACCACGCCCGCGCATCACGAGAACGGAATCCGGACTTTATGCGGTCCATCGTGTTTACCTCGTACAATGCCAATATCTGCACGGCGTTGAACTGGAAGCAGCCAAACTGTAAGTTTACTTGCCGGGATGCTTTGGAACTGCGCTGACTCGACAGATCCGGTACTATTGTGCAATGACCTGGGCAAGATCAGCGACTTTACGGGTGAAGAGGCGGCACATCCGGCGATTCTGTCCAGTGGGCGGTCGTCCATGTCTATCAAGGAAGCGGCACGAATAGCTCAATGCAACAACTTGATGGGGTTGATCTGTCGATCAAGTTTACTGGTGCGTTTTCTACGATTTCTGTTGTTGGAAGAGAAATGAGGCTGACCTATGTTAGAACATCATGCCCGCTCTAATCGAAACCATCAAAGAGCAAGGCCTGGTTCTCGTGGCTGACACGTCAGACGAAGTGGCACGGCCAGCAACCGCCCTGTCGTCGTCGCAAAAGCCCCTCAACGTGTCGACAGAGTGGGCGTTCAAGATGCCGGAGGGCGTCAACGGGGTAATGAAGGCGAACGGAGTGCTGAGATTCAATGAGACGATTGATATGTAAAAAAAAAAGAAAAAAAAAAAAAAAAAAAAAAAAGAAATCTAATAAGGAGGAGATTCCACGGTCATTTCGGGGAGGGACGGTGTTTGGGCGTCGATGGGGTTGGATGGTGTGAGAAGAGTACGATTAATTAGTCTATCTGTTGGTGGCCCATAGAGGAATAATAAAGTCTAGAGCATAATATCACATAAAATACACAAATTGATCAAAGGAAAATATCTCTATCAACGTGCGGGGTCTAGTTAGTCGTGTAGTTTGTAGATAATCGTGAAAAGTCTATGAGCGTTGTCTCTTCCCGATATCCCACCCCCAGCGCCTCAAGGTCTTGACAACCTTGGGCGTCACGGCCGCCGTCAGCGGGACCCGGATGAAGATGAAGCTCTTGTGGATCGCATATGCCAGAGCGAGTTGTGTCCAAATACCTATATCCTAGTCAATATCTCCACCACCCAATTCGGAGTGATAAAGACTTACTTGCACCCTCACCCTCATTCGCCTTGGTCGCCTCCAAAACCCCATGGTCGTCATCAAACCGTGTCGCAAGACCACCACCTGCCTCACCACCTTCAACACCTTCCCCATGACCCTCTGATGATGCGCCGAGCGGAATCAACCGTTTGAAGAACCCCTTGACGGTATCGACAATAACCCGCTCCGCATACCCAATGCGCTCAACACCTAGAACACGCACCGCCGCAAAACAGAATGGGAAATCGAGCGCTGAGAGTGCGAGGTAGACAAACAGCGCCGACCAACCGTATTCGCGGGAGAGGATCTTGAGGCGTGCGGAAAGAGAAGTGGGTTGTTGTTGCTGTGATTGTTGCTGGTTTGACGAGAAGTATCTTCGCCAGAACAATGACTGTGACGATTGTGTATTAGAGCGTATTGTTGGTCGGAATTGTGAGCTCGTCCATCGGTGTCGTAATTGTTGTAGTTGTGTGCTTGGATTAGTTCGGAGCTGGTGTGATGTTGTTGTCCATTGCGAGGGCCGCAAAGATCCCGCGACGAAGCGGTTTGAGAGTCGAAGTCGCGCAAGCGATATCATTTTTGAGGGCATTATTTCTGAATGCTTCTCGAAAAGAAATCAGGCCGAAGCTTCTTTATATAGGGCTGAGGCAGCAGATATTAAAAAAAAGCCGTGACGTTCCGAATATCCCGTCATACGGTTGCCTGTTTGATTTGTTTGCATTGTTTGATCTGTTTTGACCTTCTAGTCTTGGCATCGATCTTTTGGATTTTGAGATTTTGGTCTCGATATCAGTTGATGAATCATTAATCATCCATTGCGCTACAATGCCGCCCGGGTTGCGGTTCCAGGTCGGCATGTTCACCGGCTTGTCCCGGGGACGATTGCCCGGGCAAGTTCTGACAACAATTCGGACGAAAATCCCCACGACAACATCAGCATCGACGACGACATCGACAGTCCGACACTTTGGCATCCGCTCGATCCAACCGCCCAAGCACACTCCTTACACGACAGGCAAGGACTTGCCGCCGCTCGCTTCTTCTCCGTCCGCAGCATATGAGCGACGATTGAAGGCCAACACCCTCCCGCTGCGCACGGGAGCTATCGCCATCAAGCGCGGGATGACTGCCGTCTACGACCCGGAGACGGGTAAACGCATCCCCTGCACAGTACTGCAGCTCGATCGCGTGCAGGTCATCTCGCACAAGACCATGGAGACGCATGGTTACTACGCCGTGCAAGTTGGTGCTGGCTGGCGACGGCCCAACCGGCTCAGTAAAGCTCTGCTGGGCCATTTCGCGCGGCATGGTGTCCCGCCCAAGAGCGTGGTGCGTGAGTTCCGCGTACGGGATGAGTCTGGTTTGTTGCCCGTGGGCACCGAGATCCATGCGGATTGGTTCCAGGTGGGCCAGTTTGTGGATGCGCGCGCAAAGACCAAGGGAAAGGGATTTGCCGGTGTGATGAAGAGGCATGGAATGGGTGGTCAGCCTCGCAGTCATGGTGTGAGTTTGACGCATCGGTCCATCGGTTCCGTGGGTCCCAGTCAGGGAGCGGGTTCCCGTGTGCATCCGGGGAAGCGAATGGCAGGGAGAATGGGTGGTCAGCGCAATACGGTGCAGAATCTGCGGGTATTGCAGGTTGATCGCGAGAATGGGATTGTTGTGGTGAATGGTATGCTTTCTTTTCGACATGCTTGAATTGATCCAACTGACATTTTGTAGGTGCCGTCAGCGGGCCGAAAGGGTGCGTGGTGCAGATCCAGGATGCCCTCAAGAAGCCCTGGCCGAATGTTCCGAGTTCGCCTTCGAATACGAGCTCGACTGACTCCTCATCATGATGTCAAGTGTACAAGTGTATATTATACAATCTAGTGTTTTTCTTTCGGTTCATACATCGTACATGAAATGAGTAGAGATTACATCCGGAAAGGATCCTCTTCATCCGGCTGTAGCAGATGAACCACCCTCCCATCCTCCAACTCCAGACTCCATTCTTCCGTCTTGAACTATTCTTCGTTAGCATCCATCCATCTAACTTGTAGGAACATCCGAAAAACTTACATAACTCAACCGATCCGGCCGCACACTCCGAAACCTCATCTTCGCCCTCCCCTTTGTCCCCTTAACCCAAAACGAAATGTCAATCTCCCCATGTAACTGGTCCATCGTCCCGCTAATCCAGGGAATTTTACTCGCAAAGTAAATCTCCGAGCCCAGAATCTCTCTCGCCTGGGGTGATTTCCGTAGCGCATACAGCGTGCTGCTCACGACGCTACTTGACGACTTTTGGTAGTTGAAGATGGCGAGGGTGGCGATGCCGACGACCACGCCGAAGAAAGGTAGGGTACGCATCCATTTTGTGCGTGTCTCGTGCGGGTCGACATTGGGGAGGGCGCGGTCGGGCCGTCGTGTGAGGAGCGGGCCGGAGTTCGGCGATGGGGCGGGGATGAGAGTGCGGCGTGCGCCGGGTGTGAGAATTGTGGTTGCTCGAGGGGATTGTGCGACTCGTCGGAGGAGTCGCGGAGGTTGTCGGGAGAGCATTGTTGGTGCGTTTGGGTGGAATTGAACTGTTCGGTTTTCCTGAGCTGTTGTTTGATGTCGAATCTTAAGATCGGTGTTGAGTTATTGAGGGTTATTTGATAGGTTATCAAGGTTATATGTTATTGTTGGTTACAATCATCGTCATCGGGCCGGGACGTCCTCTCGTGTCCATGGCCTCCATCCGATTTGAGTTATGATGCAGACAATGAAGCTTCAAGTACCCGGCCAAAGCCGACAACATGGCTGCTCGCTTACGAAGAACGTTCAAGTACCCAGATGAGGACCAGGATGGTCCTCGGGAGGAACTCGATGAGCAAGGTCTATCAACTAGAACTGCAGTAGGGCTAGCAAGACAGGAACTGGTAGCTAACAGCATCCAGAACAAGAACGTCTCATCGAGAACCTCCGCAAGGAAAACAACCGCCAGAATGCATTCTACCATGTACGCCCTTGATATGATCTATTCTTCCTCGTTCTAAGCTGATGACCGGGATATGTAGACGGTATTCACGATCGTTCCCGTCGCAGCTGCCGTCGCCTATGTCCCGTCATTATTATCTACCTCGTCCACTGCAAATCAAATAGCTATCCTGCTCTGCATGGCTTCATTAGGCATGACCGCATACTTGATGCGATTCTACCATGCCTTTCCGACAGACGGCAGCAGGCAACAGCATCAACAGCAACAGCCGCTACAACCGGGCCCGAACTATGCTTCCGCCGTTCCAGTCGTGCTTCGGGTGGATACGGTGCTGAGTGCGGTTCTGGCCGGTTGGGGTCTTCTGGGTTGGTTGTCGGCCGGTGATGCTGACCACCAGTTTGCTTTGTATTTTGTCCCTGGGTGTGAGTTTACTTTCTCAAATATGATGTTGATGGGATGTTGCTGATCTTGAGTTGCAGTTGTTTTTCTCGTCATTTTGACTGTGAGAATGATGTTGCTGGAGGTCGATCTGGGACAGCTCGAGAGATTGAAGTATCCATACAAGGGAGCGTAGTTAATTCAATCCTAGCGATTTATTGAGAGATGCTGGCGCCTATACAATTGGAATTGGTCATGATTATAGTAATTGGTAGAACAACGCGGTAAGAGCTTCATCTTGCAACTGTACTGGGACTGTTGCAAGGAACAAAATATTTGCCTAATGAGGTTTAGTGAAGAGCCGAAGCCCCTTGTCGATAACAAGCAAATTTCTCCGGCTTCGGGCCGGATCTAGCCCATGGATCGAGCTGGAAGTTTTGACGATAAATCCAAGCCTGAGTTTCTTCCACTCGATTCGTACACGACTCAGATTTGAACATGAGTTTGTGCCCTGCATGATGCTGCTGACCCTGTCATCTCGATAGTCTCCAATTGACCGAACAGATTCCAAGCACACTCATGTTGTTGTCTTCACCGTGCCTGGCGCGCGCCATGCGGCCGCGGCTGGGAATGAAACCCCAGGTCTGGGCTCGCGGAATCTCGCACTCTCCGCTCGCTTCATCTTCGTCTCGACGCGTCTCGCTTGTCCCCGCACGATCACAACAATTAATACCATGGCGGGCAGCATCCTCAGCCACGGCAACATCGACCGCGCCAGCACAGTACACTCCCCCGCAGAAGGGTCTCCTGGCGACGCTCCCTTCGTCATGGGTGCCGTACGCCGAGCTGATCCGACTGGATAAGCCAACCGGCACATACTACCTCTTTTTACCCTGCCTGTTCTCGACGCTGATGGCTGCGCCGCTTGCCACGCCAATGGCCTCCCCAACGACGGTGCTGGGCACATCAGCGCTGTTTTTCACGGGTGCGTTGATTATGCGCGGTGCGGGTTGCGCCATCAATGACCTCTGGGATCGCGATCTAGACCCCCGCGTGGAACGTACCCGATTCCGGCCAATCGCTAGAGGTGCAATCAGCCCGCAAAAGGCGATTGTGTTTACAGGGTTTCAGTTGCTGGCGGGGTTGGGCGTGCTCGTGCAGTTCCCTACGGAGTGCCTGTTTTGGGGTATTCCTAGCCTGCTTTTCGTGTCGACTTATCCGCTTGCGAAGCGGTTTACGGATTACCCGCAGGTGGTCCTCGGGCTGACTTTCTCCTGGGGCGCGATGATGGGGTTTCCCGCCCTGGGAATTGATGTGTTCAGCCGCCCAGAGGTCCTGACAGCGATGGCGGCATTGTACACTAGTTGCATTTCGTGGACGGTCTTGTATGATATGATCTATGCACATATGGATATCAAAGATGATGTGGCTGCCGGGATCAGATCAATCGCCGTGCGCCATGAGCACAACACCAAGACGGTGCTGTCCGGACTGGCCGCCGTGCAGGTGGCGCTCCTCACAGCAGCTGGCGTCGCAGCCGGTGCAGGGCCCATCTTCTTCGTGGGCAGCTGCGGCAGCGCGCTTCTCTCACTGGGCATCATGATCTGGAGAGTGCGGTTGAAGGACGTCAAGAACTGTTGGTGGTGGTTCAAGAATGGCTGCTGGATCACCGGCGGAGGCATCTCACTGGGCTTGCTCGGCGATTACCTCGCCAAGTACTTTGGATGGTACGACAGTGAATCTCAGGATGAGACTACTGCCGTATCCTCCGCATGACCTGTACCATAGTTCCCTTTTCTACCCTTCCTGTACATATAGCCCGAGATATTTCTCAATTGCTTTAACAATATCCCGCCAATCCATCATGGCGCCATCGCCAACATCCCCGCAAGCCAACTCCTTTGAAATCGGATCGAGGATCGTAATCCATGGATTCTTACCCGGCGCACTCCTCCCCCACTCATCCCGCAACGTCTGCAAATGCAGCGCGGTGACCGGATGGCGCCACATCGCCGTGTTCATCGCCGGCGCAGCAAACACCATCGGCCTCCGCTCCTTAATCTCCGCATCCACCAACCCCGTCGTATCCCACGCCCGGAGCACCGATAGCAGCAGATTATCCGCGAACCCATTCGCCCATTTCGCCAGCGTATCCGCCGAGCACGGCACCACGGCCAGGACATGCGCCCATTTCCGCAATTCGATGTGCAGGATGGGTGCGCCGCGCGTCCAGCCCGGTTCGGCCCATTCGTCGTAGTCGCGGTAGACGGCGTCAACGCCGGGTATGGTGGTTAGGGACTCGACGGTGGGCTGTTCGGCGCTCTGGCCGCGCAGGAATTGCGCGGCAGACTCGGTCAGGATGATCCGGATGGAGACATTGGGGTGGTGCCGGCTGAGCGCGGCGGCGATGTTGGGCAGTTTGATGGTTGCGACGGAGCCGCTGGCCGCGAGGAGGATGTGGTGTTTGCCGTCGTTGCGGTGCTGTTCCGCGGTAAAGGCGGCCATAGTGCATCAATCGGACGAGGAGTTGTGGATTCTTGGAGAAAGCAACTTGATTCAGTCTACGGAGTAGAGGACAGACATTTGTAATCATCGAGCTTCCTCGTACGAAGCAAAGACAACATTTTATGTAATATTCGAGATACTTATTGGTTGATGAAGTACCGCTAATCCATGAAAAGTAAGAACGTGTTAGGTAAGGTAACGAGCTGATCTTTAAGGTCTTCGATGTCGTCAACTCGAAGACGAAGATTCTACTTTGACTTCACCAAACGCATTCACCATGTTTTCGAGGACTCTCTTCTCGGTATGATCTTTTTCACACTTGGCTCTACTTTCACAGCTAACTCCGAGGGTTAGACAGTGTCTCGCGCCGCCGCGCGCTCTGCGGCACCCCGATTCACCTCCGGCAGCATCTTCGCCGCACCGCGAATACTCTCCCCGCTCCAGGCCCGTCTGCTCTCCGATGAGACGCGGGCCGCCATCGACAAGGCCATTGCCTCGGCGCCCGTTGTCCTCTTCATGAAGGGTACGCCCGAGACGCCCCAATGCGGCTTCTCCCGGGCCACCATCCAGATCCTGGGCCTGCAGGGCGTGGATCCGAAGAAGTTTATTGCTTTTAACGTGTTGGAGGATCCGGAGTTGCGGCAGGGTAAGGATCCATACCGGATTTCTTCTTGGTCTGGGGTATGAATGGAGTTGACTGGCTATAGGAATCAAGGAGTACTCAGACTGGCCAACCATTCCTCAGCTGTACGTCGATAAGGAGTTTATCGGCGGCTGCGACATCCTGATGTCGATGCATCAGAGCGGAGAGTTGGCCAAGTTGCTCGAGGAGAAGGGCGTTTTGGTTCAGGCAGAAGAACAGCAGTAGATATGCAAGGCATGCCATATAAAATAGTAGGATATGTACGATAAGAAATAAATGATCATGCGTCATGCAGAGTCGTTGCAATATGCATCCACACAACCATGAAAACCCAAATCCCAACCTAAACGCCGTCGCTAAGTACAAAATGCCAGATATATACGGAGGAGTGATTATCCCAACAACCCTCCCAAAACAACCCGGCTAACGCCTGCCATTTCATTCTTGGCGCCGTTCCGACACGCGTCCTCAAACTCCCTTACAATGCCGGAAATGATAACCTTGCGCAGCTTTGCGTCGGTTTTGATAAATAGCTCTCCCATGGTCGACGAGCACACCAACGGGCTCGCCACCAACGCAGTGAACCGGTGGTAGGCGTCTATCAAAATATCACACAGCGTCAAAAACGTCTCGAAATAATCCGGCTCAAACGGCAGCGACGGTGTCATGAGATACGTGTACTCCTCCCCTGGCAGCAGCTCCAAACCCTCGGAGTTTGCCGCCGAGGTCGTCGATCCTGCCGCCGACCCCGCGGCAAGGTTGCCCGTCATGGCCTTGACATCGGTCGAATCACCCAGGTGCAGTGGATTACCCATCTCGTTCGCTGAACTAGTCCGCCGCGTCTTGGGCCCAGACTGCGTGGCGCGGCGGAACATCTGCGGCAGACGCGCGCGGACATTTGATTGTGGCCCATCCGCGCTATGCGCCTGCTGAAAGGTTTCGAACTCGGACAGCAAGGCATTGAGAGCCCGTAAGAACTCGAGCGGCGTAGTGCTTACATCGAGAATCGGTGGTAATGACAGGCCGAAGAGGAGGTAATGGATGGCACGGCGCCCGAGCTTCCTCGACTCGAAATAGGGCAGGCGCTGTAGATCGGCGCGAGAGAAGTGGACCGTATTGTACCAATGGACTTTGCCTTCATGTCTAAATTCCAATCTCAGTACTCCGGAAGCAGAAAGATCGACAATCGGTATTCTCACGTTTTGCGGAGATACTCCAGAGTTGCTATCCGCTTGGCAGCCGTGTCCTGAATATGTTGGTAGATGGCCGAGGCACTCTGAGGGCCAGCGTGCGGAGACGCAATGGGCCCAACAGCCATTGCAGGCATCGTCCCCATGAGGTACGCGTTGGTATCCGGGGTCAACACGGCGGAGGTCTTGGACGGCACCGTGGTGGGATTTGTATCCCGGCGAACTGGCGCCGGGATAGGACCCCCTGGCATGACGCCGGCCATTGCGGAGATGTGGATCGACCAGATTTTTTTCTTTTTTGTGCTTTAGCGGGTCTGCATAAGCTCCGAGACTGGGGGCATGCGCAGAAACAGTAACCTTAAGCCGACATCGCGATCACAGAGCGGAGGTTGGGGGCTGGCCCGAAGTACCGAGAGCGGCTGGTGCTGAGGCTCTGAGGGGCGCCGTGCTGACTCATCCTCCTCCGCCATTGGCCATTTCACTGCAAGCATTATATTGAGTTGACATTTCCATGGGACATATCAACCCTCTCCCAGCTCTTCAAGATGAGAGGCCGTGGCTCTCAATAATTCTTTAGATGCATCCCTTTCATTTCTGCAGTGTAGCCAAGGGCCTGGCATGCAAGATGAATTTCATACGAGACCTGTAACCATACTGTACCAGCAACCGACAAATACGACCTCAATGCACGGTCCATCCACGGCTCTGGGACTGACTGGGGACGGATTCTTCAATTGGTGGATCTCCAGCCTCGGTCTCAGAACTGCAAGGCGGTGATCATACCGCGATGATAGGTCACTGTAACGTTAACCCGCCAATGCTGCATGGGTGAGCTCAAGGTTGCAGGAATTGTGCAGTCCGAGCACCGCTCGTGACCATGGGGTATTTCTGCCTCGCGAATGTGGCATCAAGGCACCAAGGCATCAAGACAAAAAGTATGCTGACGTAAGCATAACCTCGGCCGAGTCATCGGACAGTCGGCTTTACCCTTTACGTCATTCATGCACGTGACAGGGGTATGGACGGTGAACCGGATAAAATTTGCAGATGGCTAAAATTTTCATACTTTGATTGGAAGAGAGCACCCGGTTCACTCCGGATTGTTCACCGAACCCAGTTCCGATCTTTTTTTTTTTTTTTTCTGTTGCCTTTCGGGATCGAAGTTGACACCAGTAAATCACCTCCACACTTTAGTGTATTTCTCCATATTTATTGAATTCGATTCCGGCGCGTCCTCCGAATCTGGATCACGGCTGTCGATCTTCATCGACGAGACAATCGTTCTGCCGCGCCTGGTTGTCTTCGAGTCTCTGTCGGACCCCTTTGTCTGCCGATAAAGGTTTGGGAGTCTTTCATTTGGTGGTGTCGGGCCCGTTTTCCTGGGAAAAATGAAAGTCTTCGCCGCAGATTGCACATTTAATTACTCGTGGGAAGAGGTCTCGACAGCGAACTGGAGAAAATACTGCCCATGGAACAGCAAGTCGACACATGTTAAGGCGGTAGACACATTATCGCGAAGGGTCGATCCGGCAACGGGAATTGTACGTCCTTATCTTGAATTTCACGACCTCGGATGAAGAAAGCTGACAGCACCAGCTACGCACCGAACGCCTCATCACATGCAAGCAAGCCGTCCCGCGATGGGTGACTTCCCTCTTCGGCAGCGATGAGTACTCCTACGTCTACGAGGTCTCCTACATCGACCCCGTGCAGAAGAAAGTCACCATGTGCTCGACAAACCTGACATGGTCCAACGTGCTCAACGTGCGCGAGACGGTGGTGTACCGCCCATCGCGTCTGTGCCCGGCCACCAAGACGGATTTCCAGCAAGAAGCCTACTTCACCGCGCTGTGCAGCGGTTGGCAAAAGATCAAGAACAAGGTCGAGGAGGCCAGCGTGGAGCGCTTCCGCGAGAATGCCAAGCGCGGTCGTGAGGGCTTCGAGATGGTCCTGGAAATGAGCAGACGCGTCTTTGGCGAGCAGCGAGAACGGGAGTCGCAAAAGATCGAATCGTCATGACATGAGCATTCATAGAACATTCCTTATTGTTCCACTCTATTACGGACGGTTAGCGGGGCATTTTGTGTCAATTTTCCAGCATTGCATTTGGTTCATGGCGTTTTGTTTGATTGTCGGGATATCTGTCAAAAGTTGGTTTCTTGTTTTGTCATGGGCTGTCACTTCTCTGCATTTTGATGATGACTCATGATATGCATATCTGTATTACTGTCTATACATAGAGCAGTCAAGAAGCATAATAGAGGACTTCTATGATCATTATCTACCTGTCTTTGAATCGTGATGACCAGCATGCAATCTAATCAAGATCCAGAGTTGAGCTGGATATGCATAAGGATCGAGATCAACTCGACGTTGAAATAAGAAGTTATTTTCGAACCTGTTAGTTATTTAGCCGCCTGCGCTTCCTCCTTGCGTTTATGCTCCTCCTCCAGAAGAGCCTTTTGTAGTTTCGCGCGCTGCCGCGCCTCGTACGCGTCTCTGCTCTTGAGAATCCGTCCGACGATCTCGCCGGCGTTGACATGGTGATAGGGATGCTCGCCGATCTCTCGGAAGATCCCCATGCGCCGCGGCGCCACGTACGGATCGTACGTCAGTGGGATGAACGTCGTTGGGCCGTGGTAGACGGCATTTGGACATCCCCATGGCATCGCGCGGAGGAACGCCTCTGTGGGGGTGAAGGGGGTTGAGAAGATGATAGAGTGGATGTACTTTACCATGTCAGAATGCATTCTCTCTTTGAAGGAGATGGCTGATGATTACCTTGCATTGCAATACGCAAAGCCCTCGCTCGAAGATGTTCATAATTGGATAATTGAGGCGCTTCCAGTGGTTGATCACCGCGTCGTCGTGGATACCTGCCACGATATACGCCGGCCCGTAATCCTCGCCATGCTCTGCGATGCGCTTCTCGCGCGCAGCGGGCTCGTACCAACCTCGCGTACGCCCTTCCTCCTCTTCTGCTTGCGACACGCGCCGTAAAAACTCGATGTGTCCCGACGAGAAGAGATCAAACCCGCCATCGACGTAGACAACGCGCTGGCCGGGCCGCGGCGGTTTCCCATCGACGAGCTTCGTAAACGAACCCGCCTCCTCTATTTCGGCGTTCTCGCCAATCTTTGCCGCCTCGCTACCGGTCCACGTCCACACCTCCGGCCCCGGATTCAGGCCCGTTTCATCCGTAGCATAGTCCTTAATGCGCTGCCGGAGATCCGCGCTGTAGGCTTGTCGCTCTTCCGCGCTTCCCGGTCCCTCTTTACCCTCTAGCGTGTCCGTTACGGATTTAACAAAGTGTGTCTTGGTGCAGAGTAGCATGCGACCGACGAGATCTGTCGTCGAGATACCCGGTGTCCGCTTGACGACACGGAACCGCCCCGCAGCTTTGACAAACCGGTAGCAGTCCTCGCCGCTGCTGTCCGACGTGATGTCGTCGCCGTGCACGACGTAGTAACAGCCGTAATGCGAGACCCACGGAAGGGATGTCACGTAAGGGGCATGCGGGATGGATTTGGTGGCCCAGCGGCAGGCGTCAACGGCGGCAATTCTTCGGGCGGTGTCAGCTGCGACTCAACAAGGTAATCGGGTGGCGGGTTATTTATACCGCTCCTCCAATGTCATCACAGTCGGTCCCTTGTTCTCGAGAATCGCCTCGTCGGAATGGACCCCCACGTACAGCTCCTTGCCCAGGCGGCGGGCTTGGAGCATTGCGCCCGCGTGACCTGCACGCGACCGTGTCAGTCGCACTGATTAATCAACGAGGATATTGACGAGGGTGAATGTCTCTCACCATGGTGGCTAAAGTCAAAACACCCGTCCACCCATATCCGATCCTCGCGCACTGGTTCGTCTTCTTGCGGATCTACGGGCCATTGGCCGGGCTTGGGGACTTCTTCTGCAGGTACAGTCATTGCGGGAGACTGCGCGAGCAGCGCGAGCGATTTTCTTTTATTCTTTACCGGCAAGAAGTGCGGAGTTTGTTGGTTGTCGCCCGGCCCCGATCCGAGTTGCGGGGTGGTTTAATAACCTTAGTAGTGGTTTACAGATCGCCATGGGTCTAGTGCTAAGAGGAGTAGGGCTTGGAAATGGGTTTTCTGGGCAAAAGGCCAAAGAGCAAACCCATGATTCATGAATTATTTTAGCACGGGACAAGACTAATACAGACTTGAATCGCATAATCGAACCCCGGCCAAATAAAGACAAGGTTCGAGCTCTCTTCATTAATAAACAACGCGAAACCCAATTGTTACGGCGCGCGTTTCCTGATTCAAGCCATCATCCAACATTTCCCTTAAAATCCCCCTGTTGGGAGATCTGTCTTCAGCTTGGGATTCTTCATCTCATTTGGCGCTTAATTGTTCCTATTCAATTACTGAAAGCCAAACAACCCAATGGTGGTTGAGCTCCGGAAGCGCAAAGCCCCGGCCGAACCTGCACCGGCGCCGGAGAAGAAGACCAGAACCAGAACTGGCGGGAAAAAGTCCCAAGCCGAGGATGGTGATGGTAACAATGGCAAGGTCGCCGCGCCCCAGGTAGGCGATACCATCACGCTGGAGGGATTTGGCGGCGAGATCGAGACGCATGAAGGCACCAAGACGACGCTGAAGGCCCTGGTTGATGAGAGCAAGTCTGGCGTGGTGCTGTTCACGTATCCCAAGGCGTCGACTCCTGGATGTAAGTATACGAGTACCAATCGATTGATTTATGTATTATTCTACAGTATGGAGTTTGATTGACAACCCTAGGCACCAAGCAAGCATGCCTATTCCGCGACGGCTACGAGCAGCTCACCTCCACGGGCCTTTCCATCTACGGGCTTTCGACGGACTCGCCAAAGGCAAACACGACATTCAAGACCAAGCAGAACCTGCCATATCCGTTACTTTGTGACCCCAAGGCGTCCCTGATTGGCAGTATTGGGCTCAAAAAGAGCCCCAAAGGGACCATTCGGGGGGTTTTTGTGGTGAACAAGGAGGGTAAAGTCTTGCTTTCGGAGCCGGGCAGTCCAAACTCGACCGTTGAAGCGGTTGAGAAATTGGTCAAGGGGGGAAAGGAAGGAGAAGAGGAAAAGAAGGAGGGCCAGGATAAGGATGCTGAGGGCGAGAAGAAGGAAGAGAAGGAGGAGGAGAAGAAAGAGGAGGGCGAAAAGGAGGGTGAGAAGGAGGAGGCAAAGGAGAATGGTGAGCAGAACGGCGAGAAGATTGAGGAGCAGGACGGTGAGAAGAAGGAGTCTGAGTGAGTTGAATAGCCGCTGTGTGTATTTGTACTGCGTACTCTGTCCAGTAAACCTCTTCCACGAGTTCATCCTCTCATGCGAAGGGACTTGTCTGTTGTTTCTTTGGAATTACCGGATTTGGTGAAACCGGTTCGGATAATTGATATCCCGACATCCCTGTGAACCTCTCCGGATCGAAGAACGCTTCACATCATTCGAGATAGCCGACCGAGCGACAGTGAGTGCATGTAAGAACACCAATTGGCCTCCATCGAAGGACCCATATTGTTGACCACTCTGCTGACTTTCCCAGATCGCACCACCGCCCGCACAATGACCCGCCAACAAGTGGTGAAAGCAGCCACAACGGCTGCGCATGCGATTCCCGTGAACCAGGTGAGAACCACGGCCAATGCCGCATACGAACTAGCTAAGACTGAAATCTTTTTGGTTAGAAATACACCCTCCAATCACACGGTATCTGGGAGCGCATCCGCCGTATCTTCGCTCTCGTCCCGGAGCGTTCCACGGGTGTCCCGATCAATGCCCAGTACCGCACGCCGAACCCCGGTGCGCTTCCCCCGCAGAGCTATGACGACCCCGTCACGGTGCCCGCGGCCGACATTGCGGACAACCCGTATTGGAAGCGTGATACACGCCGCAACTACCCGCGGCCATCCGTCGTCAACCAGGCTGACGTTGCGGGCCTGTTGACCGTCGGCAGCAAGGCCGCTCCCCGGGACGATGTCCTGCAAATCGGCGAGGCGGGCCAGAAGCAGCTGGTGGCCGTGAAGCAAGAGGGCGAGGAAAAGGGTGTTGCGGCGGTGTTTGAGCGCGATCGGAATGCCATCAAGAATGTGCTCGATGCGAATGGGATGCCGCCGCTGCCAGTGAATCTGAATTCGAATGCAAAGTATCAGGTGGACAAGGAGCATGGGTATCCGGAGAAGTAAGTCTTCTCTTTCGATATTGTTCTCGATGGATGCTGACCCTGCAAGGTACACGTGCCGGACTTTTGTCTAGATTACAGGCAAACAATAGAGTTAGATTGCACCCGACGCTGTACATAACCTGGATGGCAATGTGACTGCTTTCTCTGGAGATTTACGTTGAAAATTTGTGGAGACAAACGAAATCATATATCCTATGCTGGCATCGAGATAGTACTCGGTCGCCCGATATTATGGTACTTTACACTGTAAACCACGAAACCACGAAATCACGCCAATCACCAACTCCTTTAATCAAAAGGATTCGTTCTCGTTCCCCACCAGGTCAAGAACAAACTGAGCCCGACAGTCTCAAACAGTCGACTAACCAACCCCACAGCCACGGTGTCTAACGGTCTCTTCTCTGTGAAGATCTGGGCAAGGAGCTATCAAACATTGTTAGCAAAACACTTCCTCAAAACAACGGAGGTGACACAACATACACTCGGAGCCGAACTCGCGAAAAAGATCAAACTTCCCAAGTATGCAGCACCCTTGTAAGACAACGTGCCGGTCGCATTGATCAGCGCACCGACACCGTACGCCTGCATTGCGCTCCCGACGGCTGAGCTTCCCCAGGCGGTCACAGCGCTCGTCGTCTCCTTGGACTTGACGAACTCCTCCTTGGTGTTGGCGGACTGTGCACGATGGTAGACATCGCCAAAGACGGGGGCTAGGATGCCGAGAGAAGCAGTGTGGGTGAACACAGCGCCGAGGGCGATAGCGGAGGGCTTGACAGCCGGAAGGTCTGGACTATTGATTAGCATCACCGTAACTCTTCCGCGGCAGACGTGGACATACATTGTAGAGTTGCCATTATTGTTTAAGTCACGAAAAGTATTTGATCTGATATGAGTAGGGGCAGGTATTTCGAATCACGATTCGTACCAAAAAAGAAGATGGGAAAAGCGGCTTTGAAGGCCTATTTCAACCACCTGTGTCGACGAGGCTAGCGCATAATGTGGCCGGATGCATTGACGATGACGTCGTCATGACCGCATTTAATCCTGCCCTGGGCGATAGACTGTTAATAGCCCTGCAGTAGAAGGGAATGCGGAGCCTTGGTCCGGCTGCGGAGTGGTCTAGTTCATGCAGTTCAACACCCGAACTGGGAAGACCCTGGCTGCAGCTGGAATGACGTCAGTGATATCTCCCCGCAGAAACAGGCAAAAATCGAGTCCTTCGCTTGAGCTAAATTAATCCAACCACATGAAATTCTTGACTGTCGATGCTCAATGCGTCTATCGTACTTGCTGAATCGAGAAGCACTCTATTTTCAACTGGTGTTGCCCAATTCAAACAGGGCTCGCGCCGGTTTGACCTGCAGGTAACATTACTAGGGTTGAGCCCTCTTAACTATGACCGGAAAGGGGATTACAACTTCGAGTAGTAGCCGACTATTTCAGATGGCCAGCGATGGTCATTTAGACGCCTCTCGGCTTAAATTGAACTGTCATTTGCAGTCGTCTGCCATTGCGTTTACAGTGAGCACGTCGTACAGTACATTTGCGAATTTCAATATGGGACATGTCGATGAGACGGGGACAATCTGCTCATGGCTTTCTTGGATAACGCCTCCGATGCGCCAATGAAGCAGTGATTGAGAGGTGCCGACGGAAAGAGGACGGTCGCGCACAGTGAAGGAGTTCAGTACCTAAGAGAGGTGGAGTGCCAACGGACGACAGCCAGACTAAAATAGGTTTAAGCTACTCCGTACTACCTGTAGTTCTCTCGAATACCTTGCTGGCCCAAACTCCGATATCTTTCTCACATCCTGAGACAATTGTAGGTTAGTTAGACTAACACAAGAGAACCTCATCCTGAGCAAAAGCGAGTTCCTTGGCCGCATTCATATTAGAACATTGAAAGAACGTCCACGTGCCACCGGAAGACTAGGTACGGGTGCCTTCAGCCGAAGACTCGGCTCGACCCCTTGGTGGACAGTGTGATCCTTGGAGTCTTGGACCCTTTCACTCACTCGCTTCGTTTTAGACATACATAAAGTTGGTGATATGTAGGCGCTAGACCGCGGCAAAGGGACGTTCGGCCCTGCAGCACTGATTGGCAGATGGAGTGACCTACAAAGGGCCGTGCAGAGTGTAAGCCAATCCGGGCCAGTTAGTTCACCTTGAATCGGCCCAGAATGCTTTACTCGTTCCAGCAAACCACATCGCGTTGGATATCTTGCAGGTCTCGCTTTCTCAATCCCAAGAGCACCATATGACAGGTCGTCCATATTGCGCAGAAGGTTGCTGCCTCTGTTACCGTTTTAGCAGAGATGCAGCAACGTCGCCAGATGGTTAAGATCTTGATGCTTATCCACCCGCACATACTCATACTGAATCGGATACCTGGAACCAACTCCGAGTCGAAGCTGCCGGTTCGAGGCCGTCATGGCCGCTCTGACGCCGTACAAGAATTGGACCGAGGAAGCCATGGTCCTTGCCAGCCAAGCCCGCGCAGACGGCCGGAAACGCAACGTGCGCATGATACTCAATTTGTGAGCACCCCCTATTCAACGTCTCCACGGAGTATTTAACGGTATACATCTAACCACAAATGACACTCGCAGCTATGTCGTTTACGGCCAGCGTCCGAAGAATTGATCAAGGTGGAATCTTGGCCGGACAACATTGTAACAAATGTTGTCCGTAGCGGAAATGGGATGTCTAACGCAAGGCAAACCCTACATCAACAGGCTAGTAGACATTGTAATAGCATTCTTTGAGGTTAAACCAAAATGCCGTGATCTTTTGCCCAACAGACAACTGTCGATGTCGAGTTGAGTCTCCGTGATTTGAATCTGGAATTCAAGAGGTCCATCCCAGCGTCGCAACTATTTTCCGCACGTTGCAAGACAGTCTGGTAGCTGCCGTCTCCCTCATTAGTTGGCGCTACGAGAGGAGATCGGCATGCCGTAGACCTACTAGACTCGTGGGTCCTGTTACTGTTACAGGGAACCACGCGACATTAACGTACTTGTTTTGCTGCTTGTGTTTCGATACTTCCTGTGACCATCGGACCTCTTCGCTTACTCCCCTCGACTACAGGGCACAGACTGGCCCGTCGTTTGCCGGAGACTTGAGGTTTGGCAGTCAGGGCTCTGGCCGTGGCCGTCGATGACTATCGGGCCGGGCCGATGTTTTTCCGCTCTTCTTTTTTTTTCTTTCCCATTTCGGCAGGTCTTCTTCCCATCTCGAATGACCAGAGAAGACAGGAACAGGAAAAGGACCAGCAGATCAGACCAGTCATGTCCGACCAGGAGGAGGAAAACGCGGTACTCGCTTTCGACGAATCGCTGGTTCCCGTGCGAGAGCGAAAGCTTCCGGGTATCACCTCCTTGACCTTCGATAAGCTCTTGAACGAGCCCCTCCTTCTCAAGGAAGATCTCAAGTCCGGCTGCGGCGGGCAGCTATGGCCCGCGGGTATGCTATTAGCAGAGTATCTTTTGCGCGAGCAGCGCGAATCTCTCCGAGGGAAAACTATGTTCGTAGTATGCACCGGTCCCCAGCACATTCTATAACCCCCCCGCAGCCCTACTGACATTCAAATGTGATAGAGTTGAACTCGGTGCTGGAGGCGGACTGGTCGGATTGGCTGTCGCTCGTGGCTGCCCCCCGCTCGATAATGAAGATCAAAGTCTGATCTACATCACCGATTTACCGGCAATGTTCCCGTTGATGAAGGAGAACATCGCGCTCAACAAGGACCTCGCGCCCCGCGTGCAGCCCGTCGTGCTCGATTGGGCGCATCCTCCGCCGGAGGAGATCCCGCAGCACCCCGCCGTCCTGCTTGCGGCGGACTGCGTCTATTTTGAGCCCGCATTCCCGCTGCTCATTGAGACAATGGAGCGGCTGATTGGGCCCGACACGGTTTGCTATTTCTGCTATAAGAGGCGGAGGAGAGCGGATCTGCGGTGCATAAAGCAGATCAAGAAAAAGTTTTCCGTGGAGGATCTTCAGGGGTTTGTGGACGCGAGTGCATACGCACGGGAGAATTTGTTTCTTTATAGAATAACGAAGCAGAAATGAAAAAAATTATGAAATCCTTTTGCACCGGAGATATATACATACATGCCGGTTCTATAGAATGCCATCATCATCACAGTTTCAATCGATCGGCTTGGCTCTTGTTCTCGCCAACCTTCTTGCCGTCGAGGCTTCTCAGCTCTCCCTTCTCTCCAACGACCTTGACACCGCCCTTCTTCAGGTCGCTGAGCAGCTGCTTCTTCTCCTCTTCCTTGCTGTTCTGTGTCGTGGTCTGCGTAGCCGCCTTCTTCTTGGCTTCCTTCTTCTTCTTCTTCCGCAGGCGCGCCTTTTCTTCTCGGCTCATCTCGTCCTTGGCCACCGCCGCGCCGCTCTTCGTGACCACCTCGCCCTTGAGCGCGCCCTGCTCGCGCGGATTGTAAATCTCCTGCGGAGCCAGCCGGCTTTGTTCGTCGACGCCGATACCGGCAGCAGTCGGCCGCGCCTCCTCCATCGCGATGGTGGCAACGTCCGTAATAACGTTGATCTGCGCCTGTGGCGGCTGTGGCTTGTAGTGCCAGTTGGACAGGGTGTCCAGCTGACTCGCGACCTCTTTCCACATTTTCCGGATCTCCTCGTGCTCTTTGCGCAGCCTCTCGTCTTTCGGGTCGACGTAGTTGGCGTCCGTAGCCTGTAGGTGATCGGCCTCGTAGAGCTCCGCAAGGCTCTTCTGCGGCTTGTTGTCATCCAGCTCGATGCGGCCCCGACGTCCTTCACCATCGGCAACGGATAAGGGGTTGCGCCGGATTACTTCGTCAAACTCGCGCGCAATGATGCGCCTCTTGATCAGTTGCTCGATTTCTTCTGTTGTCTCGCTCGTCACAACGGGCACGGGTTTCCCGACGTGTTCGAATTCGAGGTTGTGCTCGATCAGCGAATTCGACGGACGCTGCGATGCCCTGGCTTCACCAGCATACATCCATTCTTTCTTGGCTACATTGGCGGCTTCCAGGCGGCGAATCTCGTCTGCAATCTTTGCCTTTTGTCTCTCGTGTGTGGATTGGTTTCCACTACCGGACTTCTCCCGCTCCGACTTGTCCTCGTCGGAGACATCGTCGTCTTCGAACAGATCACGGCGGACATTCGCCATTGCCCGTTCGACTTCTCTGTCTAGATCTTCTTGCGACTGCGGCTCAGGTTGTGTCTTTGGAAGCGGCCTGCTCTTCTTCTTCTCCGACGCTTTGCGCGCTGGGGGAGCGAAGAAATCATCGTACATAATGTCGTTGGTGTTGATCCATTCACGATCCTCACCCAAACCGTCGTCAGACTTCTCTTCGTCGTCCGAGTCGTCATCGCCGTGAATATGATCAAATGTGGGGCCGTCCTCGTCCTCGGAGCTGTCGTCTTCTTCATCTTCTGCTTCTCTCCGACTGCTCTTTTTGCTTTGTTTGGAAGTCTTGGCCGGTTTGGCAATGGCGTTGGGGTCCGCATGCCAGTCTATCGGCTCCTCGTCTTCATCATCTTCATCCTCGCCTCTTTCGTCCAGTTGCTCAAAGTACTGAGTCTGTCTATTGAATTCGTCGATTGAAAAGAAGCCATCGTTCAGCCCGAACGGGTCTTCGACATAGGTTCCCCCATCCTCTTCCTCTTCCTCTTCTTCCTCCTCCTCGAGCTCGGATTCGCCCTCTTCTGCTAGTTCGTCCTCATCATGATCGACCTCTTCCTCCTCCTCGTCATCGTCCACACCCTCCTCCACACCGTCAAACTCCGACTTTTCTGCCTCATCGGCCTCCGAGACCGACTCAGCGGTCCCCTCATCTTCAATTTCCTCTTCATCTGACTCCGGGAACTGCTCTTTTGACGACGACTCTCTTTCTACCCGTTGGGACTCACTTTGAAGAGCAGAGAGATCCCGAGTGACTTGATTCGCCGTCGCATTGATAATCCGAATAGCCTGCTCCCAAATCTGACTTGCCGCGAAACCATCGACATACAGTTTCTGCAATCGTAGGTTCTCGCCACCGTCTACATCCGCTTCTGATCGCTTGCGCTTCTTTTGAAACTTCTGTCGTTGCTGTTGGAATGTCGAGAGGCTGCTTGCTAGCGGGTCGAGATAATTTTTGGCCAAAAGCCGCGAGGCATGGTGCAATTCGCTGGATGGTTGGAGGAACGAATGCGGCGACTCCGTAATGGAGTGCGTGACAGTCGCGGCGTCGGCCATTGCAGCGTTCGACCTTGAAGAGCTCGGTGTTCACTTGTCGCAAAGATGCAGCTCTTGAACAAAAAAAATCTTGGTCCCCACAAAATAACTATCACGTGAAAGTTGTCGATCCAGGTGGGTCCATGTCATGTGACGAAACCATCCTGATTGGATAATAATGGATCTATTTCGTCATTGACGTCGAGTCGAAAACATGCTTGAATTCGACATCGAACAGGAACATGAGGTTGAATGCTGGCCATGTTGCTAGCTTATCAGGCTGGGCTCGTCAATCTTTATGTATGTGGACGAATATCACCCTTGGATAGCTCTTCGTGGTTTATATCGTTTGAATTCAATGAATTTGGTTCACTTCTTCGGTTGCGATGATCCACCAATATCAGGCCCGGTCAGGAGCAATAGAAAGCATCAAAGACTATCCGAGAAAACCCCTAGTCAAGAAGGAGTCCCGTAGGGACAAATTTCCGATTCCCGATAGGGCATTTTTTAGAGGCAAGATGTCATTGGCATCTAATTGCGTACCAACGTCACCGTGACGGAGCTCTCCCGATGCAGAATATATCTGGGCTTCCGCAGAGTTGAGGCCAGCCATGTGGCTTTTGGTTTCGATTGTTTCGACCGATAAACAGTGGATCACTATCCAGGCCTGTTGCTTCAAGTACTTGACGAACATAGGAAAAAGACAAGATGGCAGCTCCGGCTACAGATCAGTTTCAACCCGGTGAGCTAGGAAATCTCAACCCTTTAGGCATGGAGCCTCTAACATGGAAATCAAGGGCACCGTATCCCCGTGCACCATCAAGATAAGCCGGGGTTTCAATACAAAATGCCCCATCCCAAACCAATAGATGACCTGCTTCCGACCGACGATGGCGGGTTCCAGCCATACAAGGCTGCGGGAAAACTCAAGGGCCGGCGGGCCATCATCACCGGAGGTGACTCGGGCATTGGCCGGGCCATTGCCATCCTATATGCGATGGAGGGTGCCTCGAGTCTGATCGTGTACCTGCCTGAGGAAGAACAGGATGCGCAGGCCACTAAGCGCGACGTCGAGAAGCATGGCGTCAAATGTCACTTGCTGGCCACTGACCTCCGGAAAAAGGAAAATTGCAGAAAGGTAGTTGAGACGGCCCTTAAGGAGATGGGTGGTATTGATATCCTCATCAATAATGCGGCGTTCCAGCATATGCTGCAGGATATAAGCCAACTTTCTGAGTATGTTGATTCCCTTAGTTGAGTAGGATCTTGCGACAATGGTTGACCAGACTGCGCAGGGAACAATGGGAACACACCTTTGACACCAACATTCATCCATTTTTCTATCTCTCCAAGTACTGCCTGGAGCATATGAAACGAGGCGCCACCATCATCAATTGCTCCTCCGTGAACCACTACATTGGCCGTCCCGATCTTCTGGACTACACCTCGACCAAGGGCGCCATTGTCGCCTTTACCCGGGCTCTCTCGAACCAGCAGTTGAAAAAGGGTATTCGCGTCAACTGCGTTTGCCCAGGACCTAGTACGTGACATCTTGTCTAATATCTCTTCTGACGGCCACCAATTAATGAATTTTATGCAGTTTGGACACCGCTCATCCCGTCGACGATGGAAACAAAGGCCATGGAGGAATTTCACATGGTACCCATGGGCCGGCCAGGCCAGCCCAGTGAGGTTGCAACCTGTTTTGTGTTCCTGGCCAGCCCGGATAGTAGTTATATTTCGGGACAATGCTTACATCCCAATGGAGGCGTCCCGGTCAATGGTTAATATGGAGCAACCAACGGGCGCATTGTATAGATTGCAATGTTATTCTATTCTTTGGATCTGAAATGACTAGGAAACACGGAAGCAGACCCAGCCGCCTTCGGCAGCACCTGAAGAAACGACAGACTGGCACTGTACAAGCTAGAGAACATAGGGAAGCTGACTTTTGCCACTTATCTAAAACTACACCAAGGAATCCGCTCATCGCCTGTACCACATGCGCGTAACCTTTGTGTTCCTCATCTTCTTCTGCAGCTGGAAGATGCCGTACATGAGAGCCTCCGAAGTTGGCGGGCCTAGAGAATTTTTATCAGCAACAATGTGGATAGTCCCAAGGAAAATCAGCCACTTACATCCTGGCACATAAATATCAACCGGCACAATTCGATCGCAGCCCCGAACAACCGAGTAACTGTAGTGGTAATATCCACCACCATTCGCGCAGCTGCCCATGCTGACCACCCATCGGGGATCGGGCATCTGGTCATAGACCTGCCGCAACGCGGGGGCCATCTTGTTCGTGAGCGTGCCAGCAACAATCATGACATCGGACTGCCGCGGAGATGCGCGGAAAATAATTCCCAGGCGGTCCTGGTCATACCGTGGTGTCGAGACGTGCATCATCTCGACGGCGCAGCAGGCAAGACCGAAAGTCATGGGCCACAGCGAGCTCTGCCGGGCCCAATTCACGATTTGATCCAGCGTGGTCCTGTTTGCGTAGATTGCACGGTCAGCCTTTACGCTCGATATCCAAACAATACGAAAAAGGCACAGCCGTACAGTGCATATTGCATCGCGCCCTTCTTCGGCTCTTGACTCGGCAAAGGCACCTCCCGCCGGACCTTTCCCGACGCGGTCAGCGGAACACCGCTCTCATCTTTGTGCTGCAGCGCGGTCGCGGGCTTCGGCGCGGTGCTCGAGATGCGTGCGACTTGCGGGACGCAACTCAGAGGAGCTGCTCGGAGGGATGCTGCGAGCGGGTCAGCGTTGGAAGGGTGAATGGATTGGAGACGGAACGTACGGCGCAAGAGCCCTGTTCGAGCCAATGATGCCATCTCGTGTTCTTTTCGGGATCTCAATGCACGAGAGGTGCGATCCTGAAAAGAGCTGGGCTCTATATATCGATCAATGTTCGCGAGATGTGGTTGTGGCGACCAGTGACGAGCGGGAGATGATCGGAATGATCCTTTCTGGAGGCGGATTACCAGGAGTAGTTAGTGGTAAATTTGATACAGAACGGTATCAATTAACATCAGGCAAATGAGTGTTCTTTGAGAAAGTTTTCGTAATTACAATGTCAAGGGATTGGAACGCGCTAAAACGATTTTGAATATATCACGTGATTACACTTACTTTATCTGGTAGTTAATCAAGTTATCGTATTGATGACTAAGCGGAATCCAAATCGATTATTTCCTGACATCCTGATTGGCCCACCGTGGATATCAGATCCTAGATGCCATTCTGTCGGACAGTGTGCTCCGACCCTCCGACTCTGCCACGTCCTCCTGGCGTAGCCCTGTTTAACATCATGTGGTGATGGCTAAAAGCAGCCTGGCCCCATTAGGTTCCCTGTGAGATGCACCGTCGGGCCTTACTCCAGGAATCAGTCATTCGACCAACATGGCCCGAGCCAAGAGTCAATGGGCATCGAAGGGTGCCCTCAAGGACAGAATTCACCGAACAAAATATCAATGCCTCTCGACTCGTCAGCAAAAGGCCGGTCGACGGTGCTAACCTCCTCCGTGGTGGACCATTTTGGCAGCTTGCGCCTTAGGGCCCCAAAAGGAGGATTGCCCCAGTACTGGACCCCTCTTTCATACGCCGATACTCTGAGCGATTTTCTTTCTTAGTCGACTTATTCGATGTCCTCAAAGGAGGAGGATGACTGCTTCAGGGCACTGAGATACCGCAGGAGAAGCGATCCGGGATAAGGGATTAATATCGCGTTATTGAGGGACAACGGGCACAACTGCTGCCCACTGCAAGAGGTCATGGTGGTGATGGTATGCAGTTTGCAGGACACGCTCCCGGCCCACATACCTTGTGTGCGCTCTTGGGACAGCGGGGGATGGACATTCTTGAACAACAGGTCATCATGAAGTGGCATACAATCTTCCAACTATTGTCGTACCCTCCGAGAGATTCCGGGTCTTGCTTCGGAGAGACCCGGTGAGCATAAGATTGTCCAGCCAAGCTTTACGCTCTGGCTCCATTGGTGAATCGAGAGCACTCTGATTGGTTGGTTAATCTCCCGTTTAGAGTGAGAAGCTTTGGTCTGGGCCTCTGGGGAATGCCCTATGTCAATTGTCAACTAAACTTAGCTGCACGTACTACTCGCCCTCGTATTGACTGGACTGGCGAGTGATTTGAAATCATGCACGGATGGATTCATCCCGTGAGCCGAACGCTTAAAGCACAAGCATGACCTAACTATTGTGGATAAGGAGGAAAATAGGCGAAACTTGACTGTATCCTCGATTCAGATAGTATGTACAGTGCCCTGCTCTCTTCATATTGCACCTTCATGCGTTAAGTCATTGAAAGGAACTCGAGATGGTATCGGTGACTCGAGCGGGGCTTTTGCGCCGTACGTACTTTCTCTCTGAATCTTCGTCTTCGGACGCCCTTCGAAGACTCACCGGCTGCAGCATCCCTTCGAGCAGCTCCTCTGAGTTGTGTACCGCAAGTAGCACGAATCTCAAGCACCGCACCGAAGCCCGCGACCGCGCTCCAGCACAGAAATGAGGGCAATACAGCCCTGACCGTGTCGGGGAAAGTCCGGCGGGAAGTGCCTCTGCCGAGTCAAGAACAGAGGGAAGGCGCGATGGAATATGTACTGTACGGGGGTTTCCCAACAAATGGGTATTGGCAGCATATTATCTCTTTGAGGATACTGACCAGCGACCTACACAAACAGGACCACGCTGGATCAAATCATCAATTGGGCTCGGCAGGGCTCCTTGTGGCCGGTGACATTCGCGTTAGCATGCTGTGGTGTCGAAATGATGCATGTGTCAATGCCACGATACGACCAGGACCGTCTTGGGATTATCTTTCGCGCATCTCCCCGACAAGCTGATGTCATGATTGTTGCGGGAACCCTCACGAACAAGATGGCGCCCGCTTTGCGGCATATCTATGACCAAATGCCCGATCCCCGATGGGTCATCAGCATGGGTAGCTGTGCAAATGGTGGCGGGTACTATCATTACAGCTACTCAGTTGTTCGGGGCTGCGATCGAATCGTCCCAGTGGACATCTATGTGCCGGGTTGTAAGTGTTTGGCCAGTCGCGATTGAGGGAGCTACTGACGGTATTCGTTTCCCAGGCCCGCCAACTGCCGAAGCACTCATGTACGGCATTTTCCAGCTGCAGAGGAAGATGAGGAGCACAAAGGTTACGCGCATGTGGTATAGACGATGACCGGACCCTCTCCATTAAATGGAGATAGTAGTTCTGGGTGGTGGACGCCAACTCTCCTCTCCACTCATCATTTTCTCCATGTTGTATTATTATTGATGATTGCTGAACACTTGCTGTTCTTCGGGTGTAGCTAAAAGGCGGTCCTGGGACTGCTCTCGCGTTCTCTAGTTGCATATCTCGATTTCGATATCAGGTGCAGAACGAAGTATTTGCTTCATTTCCTCGAATAATACTAGAGTTGGATAGCGGAAAGAAAAAGCACTGCGTCTAGAACTAGCCGTGCTCTGATTGGTTGGACACTTCATCTCTTCATCACCAACACCCTCCTCCATGCTCTCCAAGAGCGGAACCAGCTTCACAAGCTCATAGACGCTCCAGCCAGCTTCCTCAGCACTAATTCAGTGACCATGCCATCTATTGCCTGTATCGGGATCGTTGCCAAAAATGTACGGTACAAAATCTTCTGACAATCCTTCAATGCTACTAAAGCTAAGCATCAGAATCAACCAGGATAATCCATTGCATATCGCCCTCTTCCCACCTTTTACCGAGGCACGGCTGAAGTTCAGCTTCCTCATCAATTCCTGTTTGGACATCTTCGATCTCCGACGCAAGCACACATCCGTAGACCAGGACCTGGGCCTGCTGCAAGCGCTGGACGAGAGATTGGCCGTCTATGGATGGCTCACCAACACGGGCGTCAAGTTGCTGATCTTTGTCGACCTCGCGGGCGGCAAGCAACTTCCGTCAGGCGGCGCCGGTGATGCTCGGACAACAGCCGTCACGGGTATTAAGGACTCGGATTTGAAGCCGGTATGTATACGGTATTGATTCTTTGATTACGCTTTAACTAATAATACGTATGTAGGCATTCCGAGCTTTGCAGTCAGCATATATTCGGCTACTTCAGAATCCGTTTTATAACCCCGATGATCATACCGCGGCGGCGAAGGTGACGTCTACTCGTCCGTCCGTGGGCATCACTGATCGCAAGTTTATCAACGAGGTCAATCGTATCGGCACATCTTGGGCGCCGGGTGTTACCCACCTCTGATCCTGTTGCATTGCGTCCCCTGATCTCCTTCAGATTTGCCTGGGAGAGCCTGCTTCTGCTGAGGCTACTCACGCCGATAGATCGTGCTCAATGGCAGGCAGCGTGCAGTTGGGACGGTTAGTGGGGTTATCAGCCATCCCAGTTGCAGTCCAAGAATACGCCGCGTCAGACATTATGGAAGAGGGCTCCGCTGGATGGAACGTCTACTGTAGTGGGAGACAGTCCAATTCCAATGGCGCAGTCAGAATTGAATTCTTGCAACGGAAATGATGAGAGCAGGTGCTCTCTAGGTCTGGAAACAAATCTGCGGTGATTAACGATCTAATGCATAAGCATCCTCATGATCAGCAAATAGTTTCGATAGAATACAAGATTATTTCAAGTCTAAATCTTCGCTTTCCGTCTTCTCCAGCTCCTTCAAGACATCTTCCACATCTCTCGGATCGCAGATGGCCCAGACACCGCCTCCCTTGGTCGGGACGCGTCCAACCTCCTTGCCTACGAGATTCCTCCCAACCTTACCCGGCCCGATGCCAACCCAGCGCTTCACGCCTCGATCCTGGTCGAGATACTTGATGCTATCCCACCATCGCACTGTATCAACACACTGCCTTGAAAGCAGGTCCTTCAGGTCTTCCTTAGACCGGAACGGCAAAGCCGACACGTTGGAGATACACGGCATTGTCGCAGGGAAGTTGATGGGAACCTGCTCCAATGCATGTCTCATGTAGCGAGCTGCGGGCTCCATAATCGGACTATGGAACGGACTATCACTCTTTAACCGCACTGCGCGGGGATCGTGGCCGCCGAACTGCCGGAGCTGAACCAGCAGCGACTGGATCCTTTCGATACTCCCGCTGAGCACAATTTGATTTTTAGAATTCATGTTTGCAATACGGACTTGTTGGAAGGGAGACGAATCGTCGCTGGAGTCGTCTCGGGAAACAGCGGAACCGGGCTCGATAAAGTCATTAATGGCTGAAACTAGGCCCGGAAGATGCTCCGGCTCACAGATCAAGGCAATCATCCCAAAGCTCTGGCCGGATGTTTCCGAGGCCTTGCGAGTGCATTCGGCCATGATCTCCGCACGCCGGCGCACCATGGTCAACGCGGACGAGAAGTCAATGTAACCGCCCGCGACCAACGCTGCGTATTCTCCTAAACTATGTCCTAACGAGACGTCAATTCGGTCCTTTGTCTGGAACCCGAACTCCTGCTCAAGAACACGCAGGATCAGAATTGACGTTGCCATGATTGCCGGCTGGGAATTCTCTGTCATGTTCAGCTTGGAGTTTGGGCCCTCGGCAATCACGCGGGATAATGAGAAGCCCAGGATACTGTCCATCTCATCCATGAATGGGCGCGAGGTTCGGGGAAATGCTTCCAGCCATGGTGTGGCCATGCCGACACGATGGACACCATGCCCTGCCGCATGGTTAACCAATACTCGTCCAGTCAGAGGCGGGGCCTCTCAGAAACCTGCCTGGAAAAAAGAGAGCTGTCCGCAGCGGCGCTAAATCTGTGGCCGCTTGCATAGAAAGCCATTGCCTTGTCGACGGCCATCTTCTCCGGCGGAGAGCCGAGAGAGATTGTGCCGTGATGCGTCGGGGAATGGAGCACAGCATCATGACAGGCACCAGAGCGCAAGACAACGTGTCTCAGCTGCGAATCCCTGAGCTCCGAGCATGATGGCAGCCGCTCGGCGTTACGAAGTCGTCCACTGGCGACTTTAACAGGAACCAAGGTAGTGCTCCGGCCAAGCTCCCGAATCGGCTCTTCTGTTGTGCTTCGATCCGACTCCCTCTGGGTTACTTGTAACCCTACGGGGAAACGGGAGAGCGCATCTCCGGGAATAGCCAGATTACATAATCATGAGAGCAGCGTAACGCGCTATTCCAGATCCGGTAAGAAGCATCATTTTCCCCAAGTCAACCTTGTTGACCCGAGCTTTCTGCTGTCAACAAAAGCGTCCTCCTTCGACGCCAGTTCTTCTCTCCGCGTCGAATTTCTTGCGCTTGTCTAGATCAATTGCATTGGCACGCGGAGAGCGCCTTTTCTCCGCATTTTGATTGTTCCTGGCCTTCACTAATCAGGAGTTTCACGTCCTTTTGGACCGCGGCCATCTGCAAATGAACTCGTCTCATCCGTGACACTCGACCGCAAGATGTTCGCACCGGATATATTGACAGGTCGTGCGCTGCGCAGCTCTCGTCGGCGGCAAAGGACAAGCTCTGATGAATCGGTGAAACCGCCAAAGGCCAAGCGACAGCGATCAGTTCTAGGCGAAAACGCTTTTTCAGCCCCCGAATCGACCGTCGATTCGGACCAGAGAGAGTCGCGCCGGCTTTCGAAACCAGTCGCCGGCACTGAGGCATCTGATGGTGAAGTCTCGGAGGCAACGCAGAAGCACCTCCCTGTCAGAGGGCCAAAGAAGACCGAAAAGTCAGATGCGTCCGACAGGGCAATTGTATTGGTGTGTATTCGCGGGTTACACATGCTGTTTTTGAATACTAATGATCATCACTAGTCGCAAAATGATTACTATACTGTTTCGCAGCTTCCGTCGCAACCTGATCAAGTCCTCGAGGCAAGCTCAGGAAGTAAGCTGGTTCTTGACCCCGAAATTCGAAGGCGAATTTCGTAGCTAATCGGATCTAGCTTCCTCTCGATGTGTATTTGGCGACAATGGATACGCGCTTGTCTTGACCGCGTCGCACGCACTAATATGGAGGTATACGTCGACCAGTTCGAATCCGGCAGCTGAGGTTCTTTCGATTGCGATTCCCAGCTGGTGCAGAACCTCAGATGGAACAGCTTTGATGGGGACCTTTGTGTCGAACCCGACATCAGTGACTCCAGGATTGATGGTCATCAGTCCGCATACCGGCAGGATTATGTATTGGGAAAGCGCCTCCAATGCTGCCGTTCTTGGACTTCCCAAGCAACGCCAGAGCGGGCTGCAAGGTGCGATCTCGGGACTCATGTCTGGGGAACAGGTGACAGATGTGGTCAATGCGGAGCCGTCTGGTGTCGTGGTGACCTTGTCATCTGGTCGCATCTGCCTCATCACGTTGAGAGATCCTCAGGGGAAGCCTACAATCTCCGCAAACTTCCTCAAGAACGCGTTGAAGATGGGGCCCACTGGCTTGTTTGGCAGCTTGAAGAGCGTGCTCGGCGGCCACCTGTGGAAGAAGGATGTTGCCGCTGCTCGGCCAGGCAACTCCTCACAGCGCGGCCAACGAGATGTTGTCCTCGTCTCTTCTTCGGGCTTGATGGAGGTTTGGGATACCCATTGGAACGGTGTCAACGTTTTACGATTGCAACAGGACATTCGCGACGATGTTCGTCACGCTCTTCATACGGAGCGTGATGATTATGGATCCGATTGTGACGTGAAGATCCTCGATCTCATCACCGTTCCCAAGGACGCCAAGTCCGCGTCGCAATCACAATCAGAGGAGGAACCTCATCAGGAAACATTGCTATTCTTGTTGGTACTCCTTCTGTATGGAGGTGAACCCCGGCGTATGGCTGTGATTAAGAGCAGCCTGGTCGACAACGAACTCGAGATCATGTCAACTCACGAACTCGAGCCCATCAATGCCAAGTCGGCCTCGAGCGCTCCGACACCACGGTTATATGTTCCCAAGCCGCTTGATACAGCGTTCATTGTCTCCAGCCGAGCAGTCACTGTTCTCTCCCTGTCTGAAGTGGCTGCGTCTCCCTCTGCGCAGTTGCTCATGGATGTCGCTCCGACGCCGTTTCAGGACCGACTCCAGTTCCGAGGGGATGGCAAGTACGAGGTCATTGGTTGCGGGATTGAGGATCAAAGCCCGGAGATCAAGACTTCAGGCTGTTTGGTAATGGTGCGGGGGTTCGGTCTAATCCGCATCGCTGCATTGCCACGCGAAAAACGTGATGACGAGTCGGAGCTGATTCGTGTGACGGCGAAACAAAAACTGGAGCAAGCAGTATTCTACGGTACCATGGCGAACAATCCGTTGGAGTTTGACAGCGAAAGTGATCCGGCGTTTTCAGTCGAGGAATTAGAAGAGGCAGCTTTAGAGATTTGCGACGAGTTGCTGCGATCAAGCTCTAAGTTTGTCCCCAGTGCTACAATTTCACTCGACCAGCATCTTCGGCTGCGATCCAAGGCAATCAGCGATCTTGGAACAGAGCTCTTGCGGCGTAGAGCTCCTATTTCGCGCCAGGCGCGGTGGGAAATGCTTTGGGCGGCCGAGAAACTTGCCGCGCAGCGCGCAATGTGGAAGATTGAGGAGGGGTTCAGGAGGCGACCGGACAGTTCAGAGACATTCTTGTCGCGTGTCCTGGAGAGTATGGCGGACAGATTCAAGACAAAATTCACACCAGGTGGTGCCGCCGGGAATGATCATGTGCGACACTGGTTCATTCATGACTCGTTTCAAATGGAGCATGTCATTCCTTGGATCTTCAATACCCTGCGCGACTCGAGGACAACGCAGCGGTCGTCCCCGCAATTCGCGGATTACATTCTCCAAGCGGGTGAGTTGTCTCTAGCAGTGCTGGAGACGGCTTTCCGCTTCCGAGAAGAACATGCTAGTAACTTCGGTCTGGAGGAGGAAGTTTTTGAAGACGGCGTTGCGTCTTCGTACAAAGATTTGCCGGAGTTTTGGACGTCTCGTTCCATCGTGTACTCCGAGACAGATCACCTGCTCGACCTTGAGCTTGATAGTTGTAGGTCGTGGCAGCAGCAGATTAGCTCCAAAGGCGAAAAGCCCAATGAGTCGATCGCGTCAACATGGCAGCGAATCGCGGAGAACAGCTGCCGTAGACTGCGGGTGTTTGGTCAGATGCATAACGAGCGCGTCCGCTGGCTGTCCGCCCAGACCGAACAAAAATATCTGGACGAGAGCGCATCTCTTGAAGAGACGCATCGAAAGCAGCGCAAGTGGCAACTCTTCAGGGCCGCAGCCCTTGGCCAGCTGCGTCAAGCTATATCCCTTGCAGAGCAATTCCGCGACATGGAAGCCCTGGTAGAGCTCATGGTCGAAGTTCAGGACCAGCTCGCGGGAGTGAGCGCTCCTCCGAATGAAAGAATATGGGCAAAGCAGGACCCAGTCGTGGCCAATAAGACGGAATTCCAGCAGATGATTGGCAAGTACTTTGAGACGTTTGGAGAAGCGTGGGCCGAAGCCTTCTTTGGCCGTCAGATTATTACCGGACAGCCCGGCATGATGTTGTCGATGAGCGAGTACCAGCCTTACGTCACCCGCTTCCTTCGAAAGGATTGGTCACGCGCTCGCCTGTCTTGGATCAATGATATAATCGGCGAGAGCGATTACGAGTCTGCATCGGCGACTCTGAAGAAGCTAGCGCTGGAACACGAGTCCAAGGTGTGGGACAAGCGGGTAGAGCTGTCGCTTGCGAAGCTCACCCAGCTAGCAATTTGGGAGAAGACGGACGGTGCACAGTCTGCGGAGTCGCGGGACGAGATCCGTAAATTGGACGATCTACTAGAAACCACGGGCTTCCAGGAGCTGATCTACGACCACATCTCTCCAGCCCTTCAAGGGGCCATTGACCGCAAGGCAGAGCTCCAGCTAGCCATGGAGCACTTTGCGCAGCATATTGTCGGTGGGCGGCCGGCCCTCAAAGAGCTTCTTGAGGACGCCCTGGCCCGGGTCGTCAACCAAGAGGCTCTGACTGTTGAGCAAGCCATCGATGTCCTGACTCTGATGGACCCGGTTAGCGTTCCCGAGGGGGCAGAAAGCCCCTTGCTCGGCCGGGAGTTCCACTTAGCTCTACGTTTCCTCCGGCTCAGCCGTTACGCCGATACTGAGCCAGCCTACTACGAAGCCCTGGCAAAGTTGATTTGGCGGCGGTGCATGATCCGAGACGACTGGACCAGCATGGGAGGCGGGCAGACGCAGCCAAAGCTGGACGCCGACGTCGAGGCGCAGGTACGGCAGACCGCCCTGGTGCGGACTTTGACAGAGTGTGCCACGGAGGGTAAGCAACCGTGCACCCAGAAGCCCCCGTCATTAGTACTAATACATCCCTTATATACAGACATGCTCGAGAAAGAACCCAACACACAACTCTACCCGCGCTTCACCCCGTCCCAGATCCTCAACTCTTCCAACGACATCCTCCAGCGCCGTTTCCGCCCGGAGCAATGGCCACATATCCGGACCGAGCTGGAGCAGGAGAACGAGACGCTGGATATGTACATCCGCGACGGCAAACTGGAGACTCTATTCAACGACCTCGTGTCGCTGGCTACCAAGGATGCCTCTGGAATTGGAGTCGGAGCTGGGATCGGAGCCGGTAATGCCGGCGTGCCTTCCAGTCCTACTTCTCCCACGAGGGGTGGCCGTGAAAGACAGGGGTCATCGAGCACGGGAACGGAAACGGTTAAGACAAGGCTTACTTGGGTTTGAGCTCTGGCGTTGGATTGTTCGTGTAAGATGAACAAAACCGAGATTTGTTGTATTGATAGATGGATGATGCATGTTGCGTTGTTGATTTGTGGGCGTTGGTGGTGGTTCGATTTTGAGCTTGGGGCAAAATGTATAATGTTTTTTACTCGTGCTGTTCATGACGTAGCCTTCGATATGTAATGCATGCCATACATACACCTACGGAGCAATTATCCTGCCGAAGCAGCTGTTGATGGCTGACGTCCAAGCGGTGTAGAGCTAGGGTTTACGACAATCTCGCCAAGGAATGACCATCCACGCCCGCATTCCTGGTCACCTAACCCACCCGATTCAGGAGCCGGGGTGAAGTCCAGGGCTGCCCAAGTCTCCCACTTCTCCTCTCTTCCCAATCTTTTCCTCCTTTCCTCTTAACTCTCTCTCTCTCTCGTATGGCTTTCTCTTACGTCCCTACACCACCAGAGTGGTGGACTACAGTAGATTAAATTTAGAATAACTGCATCTCTACACGCTCAGTGGGAGCTAGCTACTACTGGATAGATGGTCAGTGATTAGTCCAAAGACGCTACAGGCCCCCGACGACGAACGTCGAGCTTTGAGGCACGGAAAACGAGCGTTCATGTTGCGGTCATCGCGGAGGGCCTTGGGGCACACAGGGCCGCCGTCTCTAAGGTTTCGGAATCAGAAGTTCATCTCTCGCGAAGAGACACCAAAATATGAACACGACTCCCTTGTTGTCGAAGGTTCATGTTCTATTTCTGTCAAATCCTGGGTCACCGTTACCGGTGGAAAGAAACAGAAGATTGGTGGGAACCGCACGCCGTCGCTGGAAGTCTCCAGGATGTCTGAAGAAGATACTGTAATGCCATCCACGCGAGACGGGGAAACGTCAAATTCGAGTGGCCCACGATACGCTCCATAACGTATCGTTCGAGATGCGGAGTTGAAATGTGCGGAATCCGTTCCTTGAGGGAGCCAGAACTAGGTTGTCTCATATCCACACCAATGCAAGTGCAGCATTTCACGGCCGTTGGACTCGCGGCGCCATAGTCTGTAGTAGTCCGAGACATCGCCGTACTACTCTGAGAACATGTTATCTGAGAACATGTTATAGGGTGAATTCCACACCGGCGCCCGCATCCTCCGGGTCAAGAACGGCGTCCACTCAATCGTATGCAATCATCCGTTCAGATCGCTGCGCTGCGAGCTAACCGTCTTCTAGGGGTTGAGAATATTTGGGCGGGCGAACCCCGCGACCACGCCGTCCGCAAAACGACAGATGACGGTAGGCAACTCGAGTTAATGGGCTGTTCGTTTACGCGGCCGATCCGCGAGTGGATGCTGGATAGGAGCATTGCCGGTATGCCCGGCTATAAAAGAACAGCCCTGGACCAGTATCGTTAAAACTCCTGGGGAGAGGTTGTGCCTGCAGTACTCGCGGAAGTTGAAGTCTGTTTTGCACCATTCAAGTGCATTCCACGAGTAAAGTCTCGTACTAACTCAGCTGACAAGTGCAACGTACCGTCTTCATCAAGCATCATCAAGTCCCAAGTTCTCAGCTGTAGGACTCGCCTGTACCACTGTACTTTCTGGTACTGACCACTCATTGAGGAACTGACGTAACTGATCACGCTCACGTTCGTTTAAGTCATTTCTCGGCTCGTCAGATTCATCGCTATAGGCTTGTCGCTCATCGAAAATGACGTCTCGAGTGATGGCCACTTTCTTCAAAATCGGGTTCCAGATGCGATAAGTACCGGACGAGGAATATCCAACGAGGTATCCTATCCATGCTCTCGGAGCGAAACGCTTCTTCCGATTCTTCTTTCTCATTGCATCCGTGGTCATAGCGTATGCCTTGCATCCGAAGGCTTTCAAATTGGATAGGTTCGGCTTTCGACTTCGTGCGGGCGACGAGTGAAAGACTTCGAATGGCGTCCTCCAATTCAGCCGCCAACGTGGTGTGCGGTTGAGCAAATACACTAAAAAGTCTTGGACGGCTCGTCCCGGATTTTCAAAAGGTCTTCTAGTTGCTTGCAATACCGGGGTTGGAGTCCGGAGCGATCTGCCGGAAGGACGAAGACCTCCTGATTCCTTCCCCAAGCGAAATTCTCCTGCAGAAAGTAGTTGACATGGTGACGTAGTTCGTTGATTTCACGATCACTGATCATTTTAAGCACTGACAATGTCGTACTATTGAGAAGGTGGACATTTGAATCCGTTAGTTCTTCAAACCCGAGCACGACCAAACAGATCACACGATAGCCCTCCTGCCGCATCTGCTGGTTGAGAATTGCGACATCCTTGAACTTCCACAAAGCATCTATCCCCAATGTTCCATTCCTTTCAGAGGACAGTTTTCTCCAGAGTGAAGCTATTAACGGGCAGAACCGCAAGAGTTCCTCCATGAGGAGCACTAGACGAAGGTCCCCGAAAAGTCGGGTGCTGGAGATCTTAATCCCGCGGACATTCTGGATAGCGGGATGTATGAGCTGGCGGATTCGTGCTGGAATAGAGGAGTACCCACAACAAGTAGACGTAGAATTTGTCGATTATCGGTAGCAATCCAATCTCCAGTAGATGGAGCCAAAGAACGTAGAGAATCCTCTCAGTGCTTTTGCGGTCAGGGACATCTGCAAAAGCTGCATCGGAAGCACTGGTGAAGCAGGGATTCTCATTGAAACCGTACTCCATGCTATGGGCCTTCATATCAACCATGCTAACTTCGCCTAAAATCATGCCAGTCTTGTCTCTTGAATCCACTGCGACGGCTACTTTTAGTTTTCCCGATCCAGACTGAGGTTGAGACCAAGACGTGATACATAGTGCCGTCAATATTATCTGCCGCGGCTACTGTTGATGCCATCACGATTTCTCCGCCTCGAATAAGGATATCCTCGATGGCGCATTGGATAGCCTTGACGACCTGGCTCGTCCCGACGCTATCTTCTCTGCCGACAGTAGATAAAGGTCTTTCGGACCCGGTTCGCTTGTAGGGAGGATCAGCAGAGTGCCATATGCAGAATGATCCGTTGACCAGTTCTGGAATCATTTGTCCGTATTCTTGCATCCTTGTCAGCGGTTCGATTCCAGCGTTTTCTTCGTTTGATAGGATCAATCCCGTCCCTTTTTCTTTAGGTCGCTGTTTAACCAGTGCTTCTGGGCATTTGCCACTTCATCTCCCTCGTATTCGATCGGTGTATTTCCCTCTGGCAGTGAAGCAATGAATTCTCTTCTCTTCTCCCTTCTCGATTCACCGACAGCTCTCCTGTCTCGGGGGTTAGTCGACTGAGATTGCGTAGATTTTCTGCGAATTGATGAATGGAAGGCCAACACAACACTCGTTGTCCAGAAACCTATAGAGAGGAAGTTCCAGAAGCTCATCAATGCTCAAAAGAATGTAGCATTCTCAGAATACGTGCACACCCACTTGGACACATCTCCTTTCGATCGGACGCAGTTCGCTTGAATACCGCTCCCCTTGAAGATAATGAAGAGCCGGATTTGACGGCCATCCACGCTTATGACGACAGACATCCCTCATTCGAATCAGGAACTGTGACGTATGCCTTCTTCTGCCTGGTTGTAGGCAACGCCCAGTGACTCTCGCGCGCTCTCTCCTGGATTTTCTGCTTGTCCAATTCCATATGTTTGCGGTCTTGATGATTTTCTTGTTTCTGGTCTTCTTGAGAGGACTGTGGAAAACTTGAATTCGATCTAGCCTTTTTCCTTCGTCGGCGCGGAGTAGAACGTGGGAGAAATGCCTTCGCTGTGATAGAGAACGGTGTCCACATTCGCTGGACGTGTCGAATCCTTTTCCATTTTTTGGAATATGGCCACCAATGACATATCTCGACAACGAGATCCGAGGTTTTGGTTGGAGGCAAACGATCATAAATTAATGGCCGTGCGAAATACCTACGAGACTCCGGCATAGATGTTCGAATTCCAGGATTCTACTGAAAGTTCTGATGGTAGCATCCCACTGTGATGATTGCAGGAACCTCTACAAATAGCGGCAACTGTCCAGGTTCTACGAATGAAAGGTCACCCTTGAGTGAAAACAAAGATTCCATTCTGAGATGTCAGAAGTATCACTAGGACGTCCATCAACAACTTCGGGACTAGATGGGTATTGCATGGACTGCATTATCGTTTCCTCTGAAGGTTTGTTCGCAGAAGATGGCTGATCCGAGGATGTATCTCACTGATTTGTCATGATGATTTTGAAGGTTACCGCTCGATGTGAATTCATTCATGCCAGAATCGTTCGCCAGCTCTGGAACAGTGGATCTGCGCAACGGACAGTGACTTTTTCGCTCTGTATACCAGTTTTGACAACTCCCCTGCGATGGATGTTGGCAGCGCAAAAATGACAGAAGAAGCGAGGTGTTTGACCACCTTCTGTTCAGTTGTCTGCCTAACCTACAATGGCTAGACCCTCTCTCTGCGAGCTTTAAATGAGCCTATGAGGACATAGCGCCAGTTTTAAAAGCCATGCGGATCGAACCTCACTGGTTCGGTGGCTGAATGCAAAGTTCTCAATTGTCTCAAGGGATGTCATCGCCAGGAATCCAGTTTGTTCGGCCTTATATAGCAGTCCAAGGAAATGGCAGGATATGACTAGTCGTGCTACTAGCCTAAGGCATTACCCATGCGATCTGCTATGGAGTTGACACAGAGTCAGTCGTTCATTTCCACCTTTGCCGGAGACTTCGCCATCTAGCCGCGCTGCACGCCAGTCTCTGGGGTATTTTTCGGAGACCATGTTATTTAGAATGCGCTGGCCACGCCGTTTATTTTTTTTTTTTTTTTTTTTTTTTTTTTTTTTTTTTTTTTTTTTTTTTGTCTCGTAGCTGATCATGGCGAAGAGAGTCTGTGGAGGTCGACATGAACATGCTCCAAGACTTGGTCATGGTGAGTGATCTTCGCGGGGAATCGGCGTCTGGTGGCCGAAAAGCTCGTGAAATGTCCAATGCTTTGATATAATCGCGAATTCCTCTACATCAGCTAATCAGGAGAGCCATACTTCCCATCGTGTGTGGTAGACTCTTCTGGGTTGCCGATGTGGTGGCACAGACTAGACTCCCATGTCTCAGGGATCGCACCTTGAATGCCGTCAACGGAATTCGAATGAGTCCTTAGCCAATGTTGGCCGTCATCTGGGCTATTTGCGTGCCCTTTCAATGAACCTTGTGCGGGAGTTACGGAGGTGGCCCCCCGTTCCCTGAAGAGCTCTTCATCTACGACTGAATCGAATCTAGATAGAGCTTGACGTGCCACTTGTAGTACGTCGCCGGTCGAGGGACTGTGAAGTGCACGCTGACCGAGGATGACAAAATATTGCGCCAAAAATATTATCACCTGAGGCATATGTGATCGGCCATGGGCCGCGTCATATGGAGGCTGAAGAGACAACCATCCATGCAGAGATCGCGGCGTTAATTCCTCGCTAACCCCGGCTTCACCAGGAGTGACGAATTGAGTCAACATGCCCCAGCACCAATCTTTGGAGCGAGTTGGCGTGTTATCTCCACGACCCCTTCTTCGCGTGTAGACAACACTCTGCTGCACTGTCCGTGTAGCCAATGCTTAGACCAGAGACAGGCTGGAAATGTTGATCAGGATTTACCGTACCTGACGATGTGGTTCTCCAACATTCCGGTCTTGTTTTGCGTACAGCATTGACTACTTGAGTAATCAATCTTTATGCCATGGCGTCACGGCACGGCAGTCGCTCCTGTCCATACCTTGAAGTCGCTGGCAATTCCACGTTCAACATGAGATGTAACGTGAGCGGGTATTTGATAAGCCATTGAGGATCCATACAGATGATCAGTAGTCACAGCAAGCCGCAGGTACAGCCAGATATCCGCAGGAAACATGCTACAGCCCAAGCCATCCCAATTGGTTTGATCTCGGCTCATGACCATTTTCACGAGGCGTGAAGCCATGAGCCAAATCCCGAATACGAGAGCGGGTGTTGATGTATTATCTGATTGTAGTTAGTACGTAGTACTTGCCATCCAACACCAATACAACACCAATACGAACTGTCCAAAGATAGGCAAAATCAAAACGGCAGTTGTGCAGTATATCTCGCGAAATAACGCTTGCTTTGGTATTTACCGCCGGCTATATATGATTGCCATGTGATTAGAAATCAAATTGAACTGAACCTAGAAAGAATCTGAGCGAAGGACAGTCAAGGGCAACATAAAAGCGGGTCGAAGGGACCGCTGTCAAAAGACGTCCCCGATTACTTCAAGTCTCCAACTCAACCCCACCCCAATTCCATACTCCAACGGCGATATCAATCTCAGTGAATTCTGAGAGGTCAGCCACTCTGTTTTTGATCTGGCTGCTAGATCGTTTAAACTGCAAAAATCTCGCTCGTGTGTCAACAATGCCTCTCGTAGCTGCGAATAAGAAACCCCGCGTCATCCTGGGCCTGATGACGTATGGCCCAGACCCCGCCAAAGGAGCGCGGATCACCAGCCTCGACGAATTCAACCAACACTTGGACTATCTACAATCGCAGGGCTACAATGAGGTCGACACCGCCCGGACTTACGTTGGCGGCCTACAAGAAGGCTTCACGCGGGAGGCCCGTTGGAAGGAGCGTGGTCTGAAACTGGCGACCAAGCTCTATCCAAATGAATTTGGCACTCATAAGCCGGCCGAGTTGCGGAAGCACTTTGAGGAATCGTTGAAGGAGCTGGGAACCGACCGCGTGGACATCTTTTACCTGCATGCGCCGGATCGGTCTGTGCCGTTTGCAGAGACCCTGGAGGAGGTGGATAAGCTGCATAAGGAAGGCAAATTCGTGGAGTTGGGCTTGAGCAACTACACGTCGTTTGAGGTCGCTGAGATTTGCACTCTCTGTGCGGAGCGCGGATGGGTTCGGCCGACTATTTACCAGGCGATGTACAATGCCATCAGTAAGCTTCCCCTCTTCCTTGCGGACGTGGGTAGTTGCTAACTTTGTTAGCACGATCAATCGAGACCGAGCTCATTCATGCCTGCCGCCGCTTCGGCCTCAACATCGTGATCTATAACCCTCTCGCCGGCGGTCTTTTCTCTGGCAAGATCAAGAGCAAGGACATCGTACCCCAGGAGGGCCGTTTCAGCGACGCCGGTCCCACGGGATCTATGTACCGAGCCCGCTACTACAAGGATGAGACGTTCCGTGCGCTGCAACTTATCGAGCAGGCGGTCGAGAAGCATGGCCTGACGATGATCGAGACGGCGATGCGGTGGCTTGTCCACCATTCTGCGCTGCGCGTGCTGGATGGCGATGACGGCATCATCATTGGTGTCAGCAGCGTGGACCACTTGAAGAATAATCTGGCGGACCTGCAGAAGGGCCCTCTGCCGCAGGAGGTCGTGGATGCGTTGGACCAGGCTTGGTTGATTGCGAAACCGACCACGACGGTTTATTGGCATAAGGAGCTCAAGTACGAGTATGATACGGTGGCTGCCATCTTCAAGAAATAAATAGCTACGTTATGAATAAAAGTGATTTTATGATTTTACCTACAAGGCAACATGACCAGCATGTAGAAATAGACAACCTCTTGGCGCAGATCAACTACGTAGGGCTGTCTTCTCCACTCCAAGATCTCTAGGTCATCACCTTAAACCCTTCCCTCAACTCAAAGAAGACAAGAACGAGCAACATGCCGTCCATCAAGATCCTCATCATCAACCCCAACACCTCAACGCACATGACCGATGCACTAAAACCCATTATAGACGGCCTCCGCTACCCATCTGACATCCAATTCGACTACTTCACGGCGCCTTCCACACCCACCAAACTCCCCGATGGCAGGGAAGTCTCCGGCGTGCCCAGCATCAACTCCGGCGCTGATTCTATCCAATCCGCACTCCATGTCCGTCCTCACATCGAGACGTTAATTTCCAGCTCTGATTACGATGGCTTCCTCGTCGCCTGTTTCTCCGCGCATCCGTTGGTTGGGATGATCAAGGACATGGTCCACCATTCTTCTAAGAAGCGAGCCTACGTAACCGGGATCTTCGAGGCCGGGGTGTCGACCTCTTTAACGCTTTCGAGCAGCTTCCGAACCACGGATGACCAAACTACGACACAGGAGGAGAACTCTTCATGGGGCATCGTCACTACGGGCAAGATCTGGGAGACAGAGCTCACGGCCGCCGTCGCGAAAATGTTCGGCATAGATGTGAAAACTGCTACTGAAGGCCGCTTCGCCGGCGTGGAAAGTACGGGCTTGACAGCTATTGAGCTCCACAAGGTTCCGCCAGAGGAAGTACGGAAGAGGATTACGTCCGCTACGGTCAAGTTGTTGTCGAGATCTTCTCGCCCAGTGAGAGCGGTGTGCTTGGGTTGCGCAGGGATGGCGGGGATGGAAGAGGCTGTTCGGCAGGGGTGTGTCGAGGCGTATGGAGAAGAGGGTAAGGGTGTGTTTATTGTTGATGGAGTTGTCGCTGGGGTCGGGTTCCTTGTCAATGCTTGCAGAGCGGGTTTCTAAACCAGTTGCACGTCTTTCTGGTGTCGCTGTTCATCAACTCGAGGAGAATGACGTAACTCGCGTACTGTGCCTAACAAATTGGGTTAAGTCGAGAATACTGTATTGCAAATCGCAAATCGGGAGTTTGAGTTAAATTTAATATAAAACAAAAAAAATTTGCAACTCATCTCCACGATTCGAACGCGGCACAACTGAACGCGTTGATGCGGTCCCTTGAGATACAGACAAGCCGCCAGCAATGAAGGCGCAGCCTTAACACCATGCCACGGTGAGCACACTGTCACATCCCAAATACGTGATTTATGAAGACTGACCAAAATCCAGCGAAATAATCACCATCCAAGCCGGCCAATGCGGCAACAACGGTACAACCACTGCAAAATACCTCGCGACATTCCGGCCACAGAGGAAATGCTGACTTTGTTTAGTTGGAAGCCAGTTCTGGCAACAACTGTGCCAGGAGCACGGAATTAGCCCAGACGGTAATCTCGAGGATTTTGCGACCGAGGGCGGCGATCGCAAGGATGTGTTCTTCTACCAGGTTCGGTCGATTGAATTGGGCCGTGTTGGTATCAACGCGACATGCTGACATGGCGAAGAGCGACGATACAAGATATATCCCACGAGCTATTCTGCTAGATTTAGAGCCGAGAGTATGTGATGCTTCGCGGCAACGCCGAAATTCTTACGCATGCTGACCTGGCGGACGACTACAGGTCATCAATGGCATCCAGAGCGGTCCGTACAGGCACATTTACAACCCCGAAAACTTTTTCGTCGGCGCCGATGGCAGCGGCGCAGGGAATAACTGGGCGGCCGGCTATGCGGCGGGAGATCGTGTGCAGGAAGAGATTTTTGACATGATCGATCGGGAGGCTGATGGTAGCGATTCGCTGGAGGTGCGACTCTTCTCCCCGGTAGATATGAGTGGGGTAAGGTGTCTGACTTGATTATAAGGGCTTTATGTTGCTACACTCTATTGCAGGTGGCACCGGTTCAGGCCTGGGCAGCTACCTGCTGGAGCACATGAACGATCGGTTCCCAAAGAAGCTGATCCAGACGTACTCAGTGTTTCCGGACTCGCAGGCGGCGGATGTCGTCGTAAACCCGTACAATAGTTTGCTTGCTTTGCGGCGGTTGACCCAGAATGCGGACTCAGTCGTGGTGCTGGACAATGGGGCACTGTCGAGGATCGTTGCCGACCGGCTGCACGTTCAGGAGCCGTCTTTCCAACAGACGAACCAATTGGTACAATAGACTTGAACTTTTGCATACGGCAACAGCTAATGTTGTTCAGGTGTCGACCGTCATGTCCGCGTCGACCACTACGCTGCGATACCCGGGATATATGCACAATGACCTCGTCGGAATCATCGCATCGCTTATCCCGACCCCTCGCTGCCACTTCCTAGTGACATCCTACACGCCATTCACCGGTGACAACATCGAACAAGCGAAAACCATCCGCAAGACGACCGTCCTGGACGTGATGCGCCGGCTGCTGCAGCCCAAGAACCGGATGGTCTCCGTCACCCCGAGCAAGTCCAGCTGCTACATCAGTATCCTTAACATCATCCAGGGCGAGGCGGACCCGACCGACGTGCACAAATCGTTGCTGCGTATCCGCGAGCGCCGCCTCGCGTCCTTTATCCCCTGGGGGCCGGCCAGTATCCAGGTCGCGCTGACCAAGAAGTCGCCGTATATCCAACACACGCATCGCGTCAGTGGCCTGATGCTCGCGAATCACACCTCCGTCGCGACGCTGTTCAAGCGCATTGTGCAACAGTATGACCGACTGCGGAAACGCAGCGCGTTCCTTGAACAGTATAAGAAGGAGCCGCCGTTTGCTGAGGGACTTGGGGAGTTCGATGAGGCCAGGGCGGTGGTCACGGATTTGGTGGCCGAGTATGAGGCCGCGGAGAAGGAGAATTATCTTGACCCGGATGCGGGAGCATCATGATTCTCTCTAGCTCTCTTTCTAATTCTTAGGGGCATGTTTTTCGGCGTTTATACAGGTATTGAGGTTGGTTGATTGTGTTCAAATGGTCATGAAATCTCGTTGGAATTAACATAGTTCATATATACAATCATCATACCTCCGTAACTATAGTACATCCGAAAATTAATAAATAGGTCACCTCTCCGAAGACATCGGTGCAATCGCCAAAATCACAACCAAACTCGTCACAATCAATGACGCTGCCACAAACGTCACGAGCGCAACGCTGCCGCGACTCGCAGGGAACTTGCCGCGGACAATCCAGTACTGCGCTTCGAAGTAGCGCCGGAAGCCGACGAGGAGGATTAGGATTGCGATGCCGATAAACGTCGCGCCGAGGGGTTTGCCGACGTTGCGCAGACGAGGAGAATTCCCTCCCTGAGATGACGGCGAGGATGGCGAGAGAAGAAGGTCTAGTAGGGTGAAGCGTTGGTCGTTTTGCGGCGGAAGGAGGGTGGCGGAGTGATTATCGCCGGAAGATGGTTGCGACTGCTGCGTGTCGCTTGAGATGGAGCTATTTAGGCGAAACAGTTGCGTGATGGCGATGCCGATGGAGGCAAAGGCGAGGGATGTCCGAAGCCAGGCGAGGAATGTGCGTTCTACAAAATTGTCAGCTCTGCCGAGAGATAACGATAAGGGGGTTGTTCATACCTAATGCTAAATGATCTCTCGCAACGCTCCCCTTATTCTCTAGCTCCAATGAGCCATACTTCTCCGCAAGATGCTGCCACCATGACGGACTCGCATGACTTGTGCCGTTCGCGGTCGGGGGAATCTCCCGGTCTGTCTCACTCCTGGCTGCAGCAGAATCCCCGTTCGGCTGCGATGTGGCTTGTTCGGTACCACTTCCGGTGGCCCGCGGCACGGTATCCGTCGACTTATAACTGCGTTGTGCGACGGGTGATGACGGATTGTTTACGATTGGGGTGTTCTCGTTCGCAGTCATGGTGAAGCGCTGGGTTGGGCTCAATGGCGCATCTACTGTCAATCAAAAGTGGGACGACAGCGGGCTCATTGAGCTATCTGGTGGTGTATTTGTTGAGCTGAGTCCCGCTTTGGGGGTTTTGAGCAACTCAGCGTGCGGCAGGGCTGTGGTTCATTGTCGGAACAAGAGTCGTTTCATCGACCGAGGCTGTCTTATCAGAGAGCTCCATGAGGCGTTCGAGTTATGACGATCGGCGATATTGTACTGGGGCGCGCTAGGACAAAGCTGGAAAATAGTTAGGGTTTAGGGTGCGGGGTGCATACTCGGCGGTGAGGCGTGCAGATGACTAGCTTGAGGCAACATGCCAAAATGATTTCATGCGGGTAGGGTTCAATGTGCTTTTAGATAGAAACCATGGCTACAGTCGATGACGCCTCAGGAAAGCCAGATCTTTCTAAAAAGTTAGCAGAGCTCCGAGCGAGCAAGAAACGCGCGGACCGAGCGCAGCCTTCCTCGGAACCGCCGCCGCCAACGCCGCCGCTGCCAGATCCTATCGACCTGACCACGCACACGTATCAGCGCCCAAGGAAACGAATATTGTCTCCCAATGACTTTGAGCTGTTCCGCAAGTCGCCGTCGTACGAGCTGATTGTGGCGTTCATTTTTGGTCTGTCAGATACCGTCCGTGGCTTGCCCGTGCCAAGTGACGCGGACGCGTCCGTGCCGGAGAATATCCGCAAGATCCTGACATGTGTCGACTTGATACACGCTCTGGTCGATAAGCACCCCGCTATTGACCAGGGCGGGTCGCGTTTCGGCAACCCCGCATTCCGGGACTTGTTTGACGACACGGCCGCGCAGAGCCCTGCATGGCACCACGAGGTTCTCGGCATCAACGACGCGGCGGCGGTGGAGGAGGTCTCGACGTATCTCATCCACTCGCTCGGGTCCCGGGACCGGCTAGACTATGGCTCGGGCCATGAGTTGAATTTCATGATGTGGCTGCTTTGCCTGTATGAGCTGCGGCTGGTGACCAAGTCGGATTTCCAGTCCTTGGTATTTAGTGTCTACCGGCGCTACATGGTTCTGATGCGTCGCATTCAGACAACGTATTACCTGGAGCCAGCTGGCTCGCATGGCGTCTGGGGACTGGACGATTACCACTTCCTACCGTTCTTATTCGGCGCGGCACAGCTCGTGGACCATCGGTATATCACACCGCGCGCAATTCATAGCAACGCCGTGCTCGATGAGGAGGGCGACAAGTATCTCTACTTGGACCAGGTGCGATGGGTGGACAGTGTCAAGACCGTCAAGGGTCTGCGCTGGCACAGCCCGATGCTGGATGACATCTCTGGTGCCAAAAACTGGAGCAAAATCGAGGGCGGCATGAAGAAGATGTTTGTCCGTGAGGTTCTGGGCAAGCTACCCATCATGCAGCATTTCCTCTTTGGTAGTTTGATCCCTGCCGCTGAAGGAATGAGCGAGCCGGCCGATGGTAAACATGCCCATGACCATGAACATCAACATGGGCCGCATCGCCATTCACACGAAAATGATTTCTGGGGTGATTGCTGCGGCATCAAGGTGCCCAGCACAGTTGCGGCCGGCGAGGAGATGCGCCGGCGGATGGGAGGGGGCGGATTACGACCGATTCCATTTGACTGACGATTGGTGATCATCGCCATTGTACATGAATAGCAGCATTTCCCGAGTATATCTACCAGGTAATTGAACTGCGGGCCAGCAATTCCTAGCCCTTAAATTGAAGATGATGATCACTACTGTAGCGAGGATAAGTAGCGATACGCTCATGACTAGCCTGGATGATCAGGAACACCCCGGGCAAGTCACGAGACCAAAGAATAAGTTGGGGTTCGTCGATCGCCAACGCATCGCCAATCTTGCCAATCAGTCACGCCAAGTCCTCGCTAGGAAAATAAGTTAGACAGATCATACGGCGGGGGAATGAGATCCGCCTGGAATTGACACGTAGGCAAACTACTACTGTATGTAACCAAGGCGGAGGTGGATTGCATCATTTTGGCAGGGCGACGAGCATTGGATTTCGCGATCGGTAAGAGAGTTAACTGTATGAGCGGCAGGATGGGCAGCTGTAAGTGATGCTTCAAAAAGTCTAGTCTCATACACGAGAACGCAGCGCCAGTGACGTAGTGTGGCTTTTGGGCAAAGTTTTTTAGTTTCATCTGCCGCGAGCGGCCATGAAGGGAGAATTCATCATTGCCATCCGGAAGTACGATTATTGTAAAGAAAAAAACCAACGGGAATTGAAGAAAACCTTGACGGATACTCTTCCGAGCCGAGTCATCTCAGAACAGCAAACTGTTCCAACCGGGCGTGAAGAGAAGGAGGCGAGGCTTAGCCAATTTGCCGCTCAAGAAGCTTCTAGTTTGGTCCAGCGCCTTCCCCAGTCTTCAGACGTGGTCCGCTTTAAGATATCCCGACTATGGATGGATTCCCAGAGAGGATTGGTGGAACCAGAACCGGAACTGAAGTTAACCAACATGGCCAGCATGGGGCCCTCCTCTAGTTAGTCTAGTTACCAGAAATTGAAGTATGTACCATATCCAGAAGGTACAAATACAGGAACCGAGGCCAGTTCTGGGAGGATCGGTGGAAGAAATGGAAGGGGAAAGGGTCCACCGGCTTTCCCGAGAGGCGAAGATCAGTCATCAACTCCCCCTGTGACCGCCTGAAAGTAGGCCTGAGGTCCGGCCCAAGGTTTAATCAGCCAACCCGTGCTTTAATAATAAATACCGGAGCCTCTTCCTCCTTTCCTTTCTTCTCTCTCCATACTCTAGACATCCTTTTGGTGCTTCGTCAAAGTTCAATTTAGCGATTCCTCTCTTGCAACGCTCGCTCAGTCCCAGCACTCCCAACTCTCTTATCACCACCTCCTCTCTTTCTGCCAGCCACGTCCGCTTTCTGCCTCCCCTTCTCCGCAGTCCTTATCGGCCGGAGCTTGGCCTCAGCTGTCCTCCCGTTTCTCAAGCTTTCCCACTCTTCGTACCGATAGATCTACAAACCAACACCATGGCTCCCAAGAAGCAGCGCTGCAACTTTAAGGACTGCAAGACGCCCGCCCAGCGCATCATTGGCGACTGCTCCTTCTGCAACGGCCACTACTGCGAGAAGCATCGCATGCTCGAGTCGCACAACTGCAGCGGGTTAGAGGACTGCAAGCGGGAATCTCATGCCCGCAATGCCGACAAGCTGAACAGTGAGCGGACAACGGTCATCAAGGGAGTGTAATCGACTTCGTCACGGCTACTACTACAATACTCCCGCATACTCCGGGGAGTTGGGACTATCGTTTTTTTGAAGGTTCTTGGTTAGCGGTTTGCGATCGCATGGCGTTGGGCGTGTTCCTTGTTTTGTGACATGGATTACGATTGTATCCAGCTACCATTTATGTGTGCTTTATTAGGGCCGTGGGGGTGATGTTCATAGGATAGACCTCGTCAGAATAGAATAGACGGGTCTGATATTCCCTACCATACAGTTCCAGTTATTTTTTCCGCTAGCAGATTGATTGAGCCACGTGTAGACATGTCGCCGGTGTAAGCTCATTCCTACCATGAAACGAACAAAGCCAGTGCCCGAACAATGAATCATCCTGGACCAATCTTGGGCCTGCAAACGGTAGTCAGTAATGAACCCTCGATTACCAGGGAAAGGAGAACCCACATGTCATGATGTTCACTCAGCTTACTCAAGTACCGATTATATTCTTCAACGCGCTCTTTGTGCGTCTTGACTCCTTCGCGACGAAGACGCTCCCTCAACTACACCCCCCGACTCATTAGCCCATATCTCAAACAAAAGAGAACAAGGGAACAAAGACATACCCTTTGCCGCCGCGCCTCTTCATACCTCCTCTCCGCTTCCGTCTTGTAATAGGCCACTGGCTCTTGGCTTGTTTCCCGTGCCGAACCGGACTCATCATTACTTCCGGCGCCCGCGCTCTTCTCCCGTTGTTGCTGTTGCTCCCGTTCCGGTTCCTCCGACCTTGTCGCCGATCGCTGCCGCGCTTCCTCCCCGTCGCCCGCTTCCTCCCCTTCCTTCTTCTTCTTTTTCTTCTTCTTTTTCTCGATGCGCCCGTCCTGGACGCCTTTGAGTTTGAGCTTGCCGGGTCCGACGACGGCGCTGTATTCGTCGGGCATTTTGGGGGGCTATACTTTCAGCTTTGATTTTCAGTGGCTCATTCGGGCGAGTAATTCGGAATCTGCGGATAGGGGTTCCTATCGTCTAGCACCTAGAATCATCGGTTCATGGTGGTCGGGAGGACTCGCCGGTCGGCCTGCTCCGGAATCTGGAACGATCGATGATGGAATTGAGCCTCAGGCTGCGACAAGAGAGTGATTGTTGCCTCAGGCATCAAGGATGCAGAGTATTGGCACGTGATGGCCATGCTGTAATTTCCATTTTGGTAATGTTCTCATCTCCTGGATCTCAGGAGCTCGGGATAGGGCCGGTGAGCCGGTGACAGGAAGCATTTCTAATATTGACAACGAAGTGGATGAGACTTGGGAAGTACCGCGTTTACTATTCAAGATCTATTCGGAGCATTTTAGGCTATTTAGGATTCACTCTGATAAGCATCTTGGGATGAGGAAGTGAGGTTGCCCTGTTTTTACACTCCGAACCCTGTTAGTGAGTCGATAAGCCGATTTACGCTATTCGACCCTTGCTTGACATCAGGACCTCTCGACCTAGCCGTACTCGTACCATTGTGAAGTCGGCTTTGGTATGCAATAAAAAGTTGGCTACGGGGGAGTGCTGTCTTTCCATTGATCATCGATCTCGTGGTATCATCTGACCGAATGGTACGCAGGGAGAGAATAAAGGGCAGCTGAAGCCGAACCTTAAGTAAGTACCTCTTTATTAGTTATCATAGAAGTACCAAGGACAACTTTTCCGGGCAAGCCGTCGAAGCGATGTGAGGAAGAGTCAAAGGAGAGACTAGTCGCATTAAAGTCTAGTAGTTAGTACTTTGGAGTGAACCTAGTCAAATCAAACCGCGCCGATTAATTAATCCTTATGCAAGCGTCGGCATTCGGTTTGTCTACCGTACTCTACCTTTCGGCCCGGAAGTGGCTTAGAGGGCATACCTGAGCTCATCGTTCAAACTGAGAGCAAGAGCACGGATCATGGGACGCGTATGCCGACGTCATCCGGGAGGAAGAACACGTAGTTCATCCGAGGCTGGAGAACTGGCCATGCTGATCATGGAGCATCCAGAACTTTGTCCCCTGCCTAGGTTGGGCCCTGATCCACGGCACGGGACGTGATCAGAGTCATTCGTACGGGAGACGGTCCATGAGTATGTTCTCGTACTCCGCACTCGTACTTCGTCCATTATAGCCGGGTACTAGTCGATGGGGGCATAATTCGAACCTATGCGCATATTTCCATGCGGCTTCATTATGCATCTCTCCTCTTGGCTAGGAGTAAATAAGTGCCTGAGGCTGGCTTGATTGCCATTCCAACATAAAAAGAAACTCAGAAATGAGTGGCCGCGCGGGACGCAAGGGCAAGAATAAATGATGAGCCGTCAAACTGCCCATTTGGGGATCCTGGCGGAGCACATGACCAATTCTGGAGGCTTGACCTTGGCAGGTGGATATTATTGGCTGGGGAACGGCCAGCGCACCGCCACAGAAGTGGCGCGCTGGACCAATCACATTCTGCATGCTCCTGTCCCGCGGACTTCCCCCTGCAGGGCGCTCCGGCGCTGGGCGGCTGGCTTGCCCTGCCTGGCCCCAAACAGCAAGTTTTGACGGATCCGATTTCAGATTTTTGACTTGGGAACCCGAAACGACAACTTCCTTGGCAATTTGAAAACCAGGACTCTATTGGTTCTTCAGAGTCTATTTCCGACCCGACGGTCGCTTATTGGCTCGGAACTCGGGTGGCCCCCCGTTGCGAGCCTCTCCATCTCCATGATCGTTGATTTGCCATGAAGTTACAGGCTGATTACGAGTACCGACTGACAGCGCCAGAGGAAGGAACACCGGACGGGGATGTCCCAGTTGTCCAGAGAAAAGAAAAAAAAACAATAGGACAGGTACTCGTACAATGGCAGAGAATCTCCTCGTATGGACGACGGATTGTTACCCCGACGACACCTTCAAGTAACTATGAGTTACATTGGCAACTACAAAGTTTGTAGCGATCGTGGCGTATTCGCCCCCCCCCAGCGGCACTAAGAATTCGGACCAATTGGCGCTCCGCAGAGTGGCCTCAGGCCCCAACTCCAAAATCAATCTCTCTCCCTTCCCTCTAGCCCACAGCGAACAACACTCCCATCCCGTTCAGCGCATTCAGCCCGCCTGGGAGAAAGGCTTTTTCTCCCTGGAGGTTTCTTCTTTTCTTCCCTTCTTCCTTTCTCTCTTTCCTCCTTCCTTTCCCCCCATCTCCGTCCTTCGTCCCGTTCGCTGTCCGTAACCCCCCCGGAGGCGGTGGTCGCAACGCTCCCTTTTTTGTCAGGCCAGCCCGGCGGCCGTCCGTTCATTATCACCATCCTCCCCTCCGGTTCGTGCCGTGTGTCGACCCAAAGTTCGCTCGTTTAGTCTCGCTGCCGGTTCACTGAGACGGTTGTCCGGTTACTTTTCTCGCAATTCAATTCCGACCGCATCGTTACGCCTGTTTTTCGTCGTCGTTTTTCCCCTGCATTTGATCCTCATGTCCCCGTCGGATCCTCCAGTCAAACGTCGCCAACTGTAACCAACTTCAGTCACTACAGCGACTTTAAAAAAAAAAATAGTACGACCAGACGCAAACAAGCACAAAGGACTCAATTATTGCATCTCTCTCTCTCTCTCTCTCTCCGGTGGTGCCCATGCCCCCGGCTCAGGACGTCATGGCCTCGGTCTCCGTGGCGCCGCAACCCCAACGCTCCGCTCCTTCGTTGGGCTCGATATCGTCGAACCTTGAGCGACGACCTTCTGATGTATCCGTACTCCCTCCTCCTAACCCCCCTTTCGTGTTCCCCCCAAGACGAGGCTCGGCTGATGAGTCTCACACCCCTCTTCCTCTCCCGCCCTTCTCATTTAACCCGGGCCATATCCACACCCCCAAGCCTTCGACATCCAGCACCGCAGGAGCCCCGCGTCCAGTAAACCATCGCAGGCAGCCCAGCGAATTTGTCGGAGATGCCCCTCCAAGCCCGAGGCTGTCTGCAAGTACCGAGGTTGGCCCTCCGTCCAACTCGGCGAGCCTTCCTCCGCCTGGTCCCGGCATGAGCAGCCGCGGTCCTGGTCGCCGGGGCCATGCTCACCGTCGGTCGGGCGCTCTGTCCAGTATCGACCTGAACGCGGTTACCAAGGCGGGCGGTGTTGGAAGTGCCCCGATAAGTCCAGCAAACAGGAGTCCTCTGCCTGACGACATGTCTCGGCCTGGCTCCCGTTCCACAAGCGCTCTGGGTCAACCCTCTCCTCCAGCGTCTCCAGTCATCCAATCTACCCACCTCCATCCAGGCTACCGGAACACCATCGCAGTCGGTGAGCGAACCCGCCCGTCGTCCATGGTTTCTACAGACACGGGCGACAGCTTGTCTACAATACGGCCGGGCCACTCGCGCTCTAGCAGCGCAAACCCGAGCGTCTTATTGGGCTCTGCCTCTTCTTCATCTGCGGCTAAGCAGCGGCCGAAAACGGCAGACGCATCACTACTCCTTTCTCCGCCAACAATAGACCTTACCTCCGCCGGTCGCCCTCGTAGTTCTCTTTCCCATGAGATCACGATCGAGCGGGGTCCATCTGAAGAGGAGGGTGAACCGTCAGAAAAAGACGATCGGAAAAAGTCCAAGAAGAAAAAGAAGAAGAAGAACAAGAAGCGTGGCGGGGCGAGTCGGCGAAGCTCGGAAAAGCAGCAACCTCAGCAGGAGGACGGGGAATCGTCCGAGGACAAATGGGAATCTGCATCCAGCACCCACTCTCACTCCGAAAGTGAGAGCGAGCTCGCAGCAATGACGAAGAAGCTCCACAAGAAGCAAAAGAAGGTGCGGTCGTGGGCCGGGTCGATTCTGACTCTCAAGACGAAGAAGACTCGTGTAAAGAAGCCAGTCGCAGGGCCCAACTCTCCTGCCCGGCCTGTCCTGAAACGGACAGATTCTGACCTCGCATCCCTTGCGGTGGACTTTGACCAGGATAACACAGTCATCATCCGAACACCCACCAATCCGGATGCTCCCAAACCGGCCGAGCCTGCGGTTCCGTCTACCCCAGACCCATTTGAGTCGTCGTGGAAGCCCCGAAGTTTCTACGAGCAAACCATGGAGAACGAGGGTATGAGTCCGGTGATCGATCTCGATGCCGCACTTGGCCCCTTCAACACGCCGGAGATGGGGACGCCCCGAGTGGCTGGTAGTGCTTTCTTGCAGGCGTCAAAGCGCATGTACAGCGGTGGCCGTCGGGGCGAGTTTGTGGGCCCGGAGATGCGCTACCACCGCCGTGCGGAGAGCGCACCAGAGATGCCACCATTCGATCGCAGCGCATTTGGATTTTCCCGGCTGGGTCCGGATGCCTCCATGGCTCATGAGGATGTCTTTTATGAGGAAGAAGAAGATGCGTTTCTGGCCAACAACCAATCTCCCACTAGCAGTCGTTCGGCTACCAACAGCAACCGCGTGTCCAGCGTCGAAGCTGACCGCCAAGCAATGCCGTCAAGCAGCGAAACAGTGGATACTGTAGTCAAGAACTCAGAAGCTGGAGACAAAAAGGATGACGAGAGCCAGGTCGATGCGAAGGAGCCGCACCAGGAATCTTCGCAAGAGACCGTCCAGAAACCCTCCGACAACTCATCGGAGAACTCCCAGAAGACTCAACAACAGGAAGACATGGAGCCTTCAGAAGCGGAAGACGGCCCCGGGGATGCGATTGAACATGAACCTGCGGCAGCTGTCCCGGAAACGTCGCGTGCTGAGCCCGCCAGGTCGGTCGAGATTGTGGAACAGGAGGATTGGCCGGCTCGTTTGCCGGCGGTTACTAATCCGGAATTCTCGCCTCCTATGGTCCCCGTTGACAAGCGCCCATCCTCGTCGCCCATGGATGTCAATCCTTTGGTTCCTCGGCTTTCGCTGCCTCGGCAACCATCATCAGGCTCGCCATTTCCCTCCCCGGACCCGTCCAATATGTCTTTGGACGGCCCTCGGTCGGCGACGGCGTCGTCGATGACGGACCAGACGACGTTCAATCATCCATTCCATGAACAGTCTGTCGAGGATGTCCCGTCGTTGACCAGCAGCGTATCCACTCGCACCAATCTCCGCGGACGCATCTCGGCGTTCTATAATCGGACGTCCGAGGAGCGGTTCAGTGCGTTCTCGCATACGCGTCCGCCGGGAAGCAGAAGCAGTGACTCGCACAGTGCCAAGCGGTCCAGCCTTGTGAGTCTGTCACGACTTGTCGGTGCCGCGCACGGGGAGCGAAGTAAGCTGAGCTTCGAGGCGAAGCCGTCACGGGATGACGCAGAGAGGGCAAAGAGGAAGAGCAACCGAATCAGTCGTCTGATGTTCTGGCGATCGAAAGATAAGCACCGACCTAATGACGAGGCAAAGTGATCTTTTTTTTCGGGAGATTGTTTGTGTCTTTTTTTTTTTTTTTGACTGATTTTTCTTACATTTGTTGGCGTATTGTGTTTTATGGCAGCGTGTCGAGGATCATGGGCATTGGAACCCGGCAGCTTGTTTTCTGATTTTATTTGACCGGCTCTTTGAGATTCGAATTACGTGTCGATGTCGATGTTTGACGGTTCAGGTTGTACAGATTGTCCCTGGACGATGCTGGTGTGATTGAGTTTGGATTCTTTTCTCGCTACGGCTTTGATGGAATGAGTCCAGCGAGGTCACTTTTCTTCGATTTATTGATTCTTTGTTTTTTTTTCTTTGGCCGTTGCAAACCGGAGGCCGTTTGCTGGATGTGATCAACATCCCATGTTTTTTTGATTCGATTTCACCACTTTTCAGTTCTTTATGAACTTATGGGCGAGGCTTTTGTTCTTTTTTTGTTCCTGCTTATGCAGGGGGTTTGATTTTGTTGGTCCTCGCGATTAGATAGGGTTTATATTTGCCTGGATTTGAAATATCGGGCGGAATCTACAGCTTCTGTTTTGAACGGGACTTTGGGATTTTTTTTTTCTCTGTTGATTTGCGTAGGAATGAGTAAAATAGCATCATGGCATGCTCTCCTTGGGATTTTAGCAGGTGCGTGGTTGAGTCCATCCCAACAAATGTACGGAGTAACATGATGCTGATCTATCTATTCATAGCAGCTCTCTCTGCATTCCGGAGGTGAAACAAAGACAATCAGAAGCAGCAATTCATCCTCGAAGGCATACCAAACGCCAGAAGGAGGCTCATGGGAGAGAGATAACAGCCCTACTACCTTTACGGGACGTACATGATTTCCCGAACGAGGTATCCGACATCGAGCCTATCAACAAAAGTCAACAATCATTAACATTCTGTATGTATGATCAGGCAAGGGTTGGGGGTTGGAGAACGGGCAAAAAAGGAAGAAGAAAAAAAAAAAAAAAAAAAAACACTCACGTCTGATCAAACTTCCTTGCAACACCTTTTAGCATACCCTGCTCCTGGAATCGGTGTTCCCTCTCGAGCCAGTTCTTCACCCGGTTATAACCCCTTGGGTCGTTTTGTGGGAACGCCATTTCGAGAAGAATCCGTCGCAGTCGTCGGTAAGATGTGAATGGGGTTGCTGTCGGCGCGAGCAGCCCATGCACGTGTTGTATATTCCCACTGGAGAAGGACAAGGAGGAGGAAGGCTCAGCCAACGGGTCACAGATTGCGAGCACGCCGTCGACGAGACAGCGCGCAACACCTTGGTTGCGGCGATGCGGGTGCACGAAGATCTCCATTTTAGCGGTCTGGTGGCCGATTGTGTGTGGGCTACCGCCGAGGAAGCTGGTGAGGCGGAGGGCGCCGACGAGTTTTTCGGGATTTTCGAAGTTAGGGCTGGGCTTGCGGCGTTGGCGACGATACGGATGGTGAGGATGAAGGTAGGTGGGTGTGGTTAGAGGTTGGCGCTTGATGGCAACGATGAAGGGGAGGTTGTCTCGGCGGGATTCGGCGAGGCGAGATTTGATGATGTCTGGGGTAATGGGGTTCGTGTCGATGCATGAAACGGTGTGGTGCGCGTGCCAGTCGTAGAGTGCTGCGAGCTCGTCGGCGTCGCGGTCCTCCGCGGGGCGGAGGTAGATGTTGGTATAGGATGGGGATGGACGGTGATGCTGGGGCTGAGCAGGCGCCGATGGTGGTGACAACTGCTTGGTTGGTGCGAGTGTGGGCTCTGGGTTCGCTGTCATTGTCGGAGGAAGAGGCATCGAGAATGGCTTGTTGCCGCGCATGGCAGCCAGATACTCAACCCGCTGTGTACCGACAGATGCCCTTCTGTTGCGCTCTTGATTATTAACGTAGTTGATGCGGTATCCATCGACGACCTCGTGCCGATGCAGTCGTGACTCCTCGTCCGCCGGATCAACGGGCAGCTCGACGGGAGTCAAGTGCGGGATGAACATGCCCTGGAGCCCATCCGGTTGCGCTGTGCCGTCAAAGAACGACCGCCGGCGGATGTCCACGCGATGTGGCAGCGACAGCGTTCCATCCAGCCACGCATATAGCCACTCACGGAACCAAGCCTCAGCGACTACCGAGGGGCGTACATAGTGCCAGTTTACGCGGGAGTCAGTGTCGGCACTAGTCCGGCGAAATGCGTTCTGGTTGATCCAGTCGACACATTCTCGCAGCTCTTGCGGCGACGGGTAGCGGACTAAACGGCTGACGAGGTCTGATATGGACACGATGTCGGTCTGGTTCTCGTTTTCCGGCAGCGGAGTGTCCCGGAGCACTAGCTTGCCGTCCTCGTCAAGATCCGGATACACGGCTTCGTCACGCCGATAGAGCGTCCACTGCAGCTCCCATTTCTCCTTCTCTCCCATGTCGTTGGGGAAGTGAAACACCGAGTCGGCGCGCAGGACGTTGAGTCGCCGCACAATATGCCGGTACACAGCCGAGTTGGGGTCCGTTCCAGGTCCGTCGCGCACCATCTGCAGCGTTTTGTGGCAGGCAAGCTGCGCTTCCTCTTCGAGGTAGTTGTCGACTTTTCGGCGGTCGATCCCTGCGAGAAGGTCCTCGCTCAGACGACGAAGTTCTTCCTTGACTTCCTTGCTGGCCTCTTCCGTGCGGACTGGAGGGCGAGGCTTTGGTGGCTTGGGGCCTGCTTCGACAGTAACGCTGATTTTGGGAAGACTCGGCGTAGCACTCGGTGTTTGATTGTTGTTTGGAGCAGGATTGGTTGGGACGCTGGTTTTGGTGATGGATGGTACAACACTCAGTGTCCGGTTGTTTGCAGTAGGGTTGGTTGGGACGATGGCGCCCTTCGCTTGTGCCTGAAGAACCACGATGTCAGTGTCCTCAGACACGCAGCTCATCTTGCCTATCTCCCGTTAGTATTGCGAATCTCTGTGAAAGAGGTGAAGGGTTACCTGGGAAGTCAGGAAATTGATCACAATTGACAGCCTCGGGCAAGATTTCTGGTCTGGAATCACAGATGCAGGTCAAAGAGGCTGTATCCGACGACGAAGTGGGCAAAGCCTGGGGAGATCTGTCTCTTGTGGGAGAGTCAAAATCAGGCCCAGGTTCGTGTGGAAGCTGGTCAGGGTGAACGTCCAAAGAGGCAAGATCGCCCTGTGCGGAAGATCCTTCCCCTCCGTTCGTCGCGTTGACATCGCTCACCGTGAGACGGCGCTCAGACTTAGATGGATCAGTCTCACAGGTAACCGTTGGTTTCGGCGTTTCCGGACGTTCCTCAGCAGAAGCAGCAACAGACAGCCGCGTCTGAGGTTTGTCCGTCGTTGTGGGTTGTTTGTTAGAGTGGAGGACCTCCAGGTACTTTGCCCACAGGGATGCGTTGTCTTCTTCCTTAGTGTCAGCCATGATGATTCCAACTTCTTGGGACCCGAAGAAGATTTGAAAGAACAGTATGTCAGGGTTCAGATGCGAGATCTCAGGAGACCGATTAGGTATCTGGGGGAAGCAAATATGTAAAATGTGCGTCCTTGTATTAGAAAGTACCTGTAGACAACTTCCTGAGCACAAAACAGAGAAATTCAGCAGCCCGGAATCATTACAGAGGAAGAAATCGCTGAAATTCACAAGAAAAGTTACAAGTAGAGCGTGCGATGATGAGCTGCTGAAAATCACCATATTAGGAAATCGGAGTGCACATGAAAATGATAGGGCCATGGGTGCGCGCGCTTCAATTTTCTTCGTCTCCCAACCATTTTCAGTCTGATTCGCAGATGCTGTCAAGATGTTGTCTATACTCCGCAAAGCCCGCCTCAAAGATAAGGAAATGCGAATCTTAATGCTGTAAGCTTCGTTCAGAGCCTAATACCTCGGGAAGGGCATCGACTGAAGCTTGTACTGGCTGTAGGGGCCTCGATAATGCAGGCAAAACAACCATTGTGAAAAAGATTATGCAAGAAGATGTCAACACCGTTAGTCCGACACTGGGTTTTATCATCAAGACGATTGAATTTCAAGGGTAAGGCGACACGGTTGTATAACGGGGAAGGCAATTCTTGCTAATGTTGAGCTCCAGATACAAATTGAACATCTGTTTGTCTCCCTCCCATCTGCCAATATTTGGTGGGGACTGACCGCGCAGGGGACGTCGGTGGCCAAAAAACCCTCCGCTCCTACTGGCGGAACTACTTTGAGAAAACGGACGCCCTGGTCTGGGTGGTTGATGCCACGGATCGGCTCCGGATGGATGATTGCCGTGAGGAGCTGGCCGGGTTGTTGCTGGAGGAGGTACGGAATTCCTCCCCGCGGCCAATATTTCGCTAGGCTAACCGCATTACGGACAGCGTCTCATGGGCGCCAGTTTGTTGGTTTTCCTGAATAAGACCGATGTCGAGGGCTGTATGGATGAGAATGAGGTTCGGCAGGTATGTTTCAACCAAGCTTTCCAAATGTTTCCTTTGGGTTTAGTGGATTCTTCGCGGAACTTGATTTTGATGTGTTGTAATACAGGGCCTTCGGTTAGATGAGATCAAGACGCACAAGTGGACAATCTTCCGATGCAGTGCAATGACCGGACTGAATCTACACGAGGGCCTGGAATGGCTTGTACAGGATGCAAAGGACCGACTGTTTTTGTATTGACTTCGGTCAGATTCTTCCGATGGAGTTCAAATTGCCGCGAGTCTTTGGGCCCCATCCCGCGGAACAGCCATGCCACACCCGAATTATACCCGACGGGCCGGCCAAAGTTGATTTACGACACGCCTCAAACAGCTCTCTGGATACCCTGGTTTTGAGCATCTGTCATTCCAGTCGGCCATGTTCATGTTATTCGATCGGATTGATACACACTATCCTGTGAACACCCACCAGTCTCGCTCAGTCTACTACATTCCAACAACCTCTATGTACCTCGACAAAGCGTTGAAATGAGTTTCATTCCACAAAGATACCACAATCAACTTGAGACAAAGCTCAGAGTCCTTAACTTGGGTGCCCATGTTGGGCTGACCATGCGCACGTGATTGAGACTGATTACATAACATGATCCCCTCCAGTGCTCCACAGTCCGCGGGCATCGGATTCATCCCTTCGGACAAGTCGGGATGCTTAAGATTTTGGAGGCTCCGGGTTTTGCGTGAGGATCATTATGACTTGCGTTGTACCTAATATATAAATTTCCTGCGCCTGGATTTACTTCTAATCCATTTATATTGTCGAACCTGAATCCCACATCCAGCGCAGCCTGTTTAACCGTTCGGAATCAAGCCCGTGGATCTATGATCTTAACAGTATGGCGACGAACGACAGCTCAGAAGAGGTGAACGAATTCTTGCAACGGATCCGTGAGCTTGGAGAAAAGAGAGACCGAGAGGACGAAGAGAGGACCAGAAAGTTAGAGGAGGAAATCCTCCAGGGCCGAAAAGAGCGCCAGGCTCGGCGTGCTGGTGAGATCCAATTCCCAAAACCCAACAGAGTGAGGAGGGAAAAATTTCACAGCGCGCAACGCTACAAGAGGGGATAAAGGAGAACAACACACGCTGATCCGTGATTTTTTCTTATTTTCACCAGAACGCGCACGATCTATTTCTCCCACTAAGGATTCCCCGGTGTCTTCCACCTCGGATCTTAACTTCCGCCTGTCCAAGCGTTCATCCGTAGTTGATCCGCCGCTGGATCTACGACCAACGCCTCCTCGAAATACCGATCACAACGACACCGAGTCTCAGACGACCTCCGCAGACGCCTCAACGTCGAACGAGTCAACAAATTATCGCGCGGCGCAGGCCGACTCTAGTAGTGACCTGCGTCGTGTGTCGGACCGCACTTCAACAACAATGCCGCCGGAAGACTCGTCCCTTCCGTCGCGCGCGGAGATCTCCCAGGCTCTTGAACAGAAAGATCCCTCATGGTTCCGGCAGACGCCAGATCGTGGTGTGGGTTCGCTAGCGTATCGCCGCAGCGCGCAGGACGTCAGTGCCTCGGATTCTCCGTCGCTCAATGGCAATGGACGCATGAAGTTGCCCGGCTTGAGCCGAGAGTCGACTGCCGAGCCGGAGAAGGCAGAATCCGGGACGGATCGGTCGCGTTCACCGTCCCGAACTAGTTCCACATATGGCACTAGCAGCGTGAGCAATCGTTTTTCAAGTGTTTCCTCTGTGTCCACGACAGGCTTGGGTTCGCCTGTACCTCTATCCGCGCAGAGACAGGAGCGCAAAGGTGACCAGACCGCGTCTGATGACCGCGCGCCTTTTTCATCCGGCCGGAGCTCTCCCGAGCGCTCTTCCTCTCCAACAAAAGGCCTCGGTGGATTCGTGCAGAGCGCCATGATGAAGCGCTCTGACAGCGTATCGAAACGGGGTAGCGTGCAGGCTGGAACCGGCTTTGGTCGGAGTAATACCACCTTGGGTAATCGACGGTCCGTTTATGGGGATTCCTTGGGAACCACTACGGAATCGCGGACGGCGCGCGAAACGTCCCCTATGGAGTCTCGACCGAGCTCAAGCCACAGCGAGGCAACGGTGGTGCAACCCCAGCAAGGTGGTGAAGCGGCAGCGAGTGAGACCAGGGAGCGTCGGCGGATGGCAGGCGATGGTTCATCACCCACCCGGTCTCATGCACGATCTTTGAGCTCGGTATCCATCGATGATCCCAGAGCACCAGAGTCCAACCCTTCCCGGAGTCCTACCAGAAGCGACACCAAGCGCTGGAGTCCGACCAAGGCCACGTGGCTGGAAAGCGCTCTCAATCGCCCAGAGTCGCCGCGATCCAAATCCCCGGCTGTGCAACAGTCGCCGGCATGGCTGAAGGATCTGAATCGATCGCGACAGGCCAAGTCGAGTGTCGATCTGGGGAAACCGAGCCCCTTGAGTAGAAATAATAGTCCAGAAAAGAAGACTGAGGATTCCGCAACTGCTCCTGCCGAAGATCAGTCTCCAGTGAAGAAAGAGTCAGAGCCTGCTTCGGAGGCCGCCGAAACACCACCCAAGCCCGAAGTGCCCTCGAAGAAGCCTGAAGTGCTTACGCTTCGGTCCACATCCTCGACAACTTCGAAGTTCAACCCCGATACCCCTTCTCCAAAGCCAAGACAGCCTGGAACAATCGACTTCAAATCGTCGCTCCGTCGGACAGAGACGAATAATGAGAGCTCAGCGAAGGAAGAGCCCGAATTCAAAAATGTGTTCAATAAACTACGCAAAACCGAGCGGTCAACTTACAAACCGCCCGACGAGCTGAAGGAGAACATCGTCCGAGGCAAGGCGGCACTGAACGCCACCGGCGGACCAAGAAAGACTGAGCGAGTGGACGAGCTGAAGGAAAATCTACTGAAGCATAGAGAGGCTATTAAGGCTGGGGGTGGCTCGAACCGCCCGACGACGACCGATGCCGATCGACGCCGGCCAGATCCGTTGCCTGAGGCTCTCTCGAAGCGAGCAAATCTGATGCGCGTGGATACCACCAAGTCTCCATCATCATCCATTCCAGGGTCGCCAATGACAGATCGATCGCCGTCTCCGATGAAGGAATCCCCATTCAAACTCTCTAGGACGGACCTCTCGAAGCCGAGCAGCCCGTCAAAGGACAATTCCACAGAAGAGCCTGCAAAACAATCGGGAAGTCCTGCACCGAAGGACGATTCGCAACAAGGGAAAGTCGACCCGGTCAGTTCCGGACCGTCTGTCCTGTCGGAAGCGTCCGCCGCACCGACCGCCTTTCGCGGACCTGCTGCTAAGGGATCTCTTGCAGGGCGATTGAACCCCAACCTGGCCAACGTCCTGGCTCGTGGCCCGCCAGGTGTCGGTGGCGCGGCTGCTGGAGCGAAAACGGCTCCTCGGAAGGATCCGCCCGCTAGTGATCAGGGGGATACTGCGCCGACATCGTCTGGTCCGCTCACGCCTCTGACCAAAGGCCGAGCGCGAGGCCCGAAAAGGCGACTGCCCACATCTGCCGCTCAGAACGCGAAGGCAGGCACGAAGCAGGAGCAACAGGCGGCGGCGAGCGAGAAGTCGGTGCCATCGACCTCAGTGCCTTCAACCTCGCCTCGACCTGAACCCTCTGAGCAGACTGAGGCCCAGACTCCCTCGACACCTGCCAAGGGCTCCCCTCCAATTCCTCCAAGAGCATCGTGGCGACCGAAACCAGCCGTGGCTGCAAAGTCTCCGGAGCTCACCAGATCCGCAACGCCTACCCAGAGTCCTGATGTCTCTCATAATGAGGAACCGACCGCCGACACCCCGTCTAAGCGTAGTATTGGCCCAGAAGTCCCTCCGAAACCGTCTTCTGTTCAGAAAGCAGCGCCCGAAGAGACACCAACACGTGTTCCGAGCGCTAAACCGACGCCACCGCCTAAGTCGGCGACGCTGTCTTCACCAGATAGTACGAGCTCTTCCCCATCATCATTCGCCTCGCGGTTAAGAGAGGGCCTTGCGAACCAGTCCAAGATCGGCCTGGGCATTGGCAGTGCCTTTTTCCAGACCAATAAGCAAGACTCGCCGAAGGAGTCCGGTACAGATGCGTCCAAGGTTGCTGGCGCTCCTCCTGTTCCCCCAAAGCCTGCTGATATCTCAACAGACACAGCGGGCGTTGATCACCGACCGCCAGTGACGTCTCCAATTCCTCGCACGTCAGAGTCGACGAGGGTGATCTCTGACTTTTTCAAAACCCTCCCCAAGAGTAGCGACCGGGTTGAGATTGATCCCCAGCTGATGGTCACAGCGGAGCTGAACACTCCGAAGGTTAGAACGATCAAGAAACAGATCTGGGAGATCACCGGCGACGGCAAGCGGCAGGATCTTCCGGTCAATCAAGAATACATCATGTTCGAAGGGAGTATGTACCTCTGCGTGCACACGTACGAGACGGTCGCTGGGTCAAAGACGGACGTGTATCTCTGGTGCGGCGACGAAGTGAGCGAGGCGGCCATCGAAGACGCTCAGCTCTTTGCGCGGAAAGTCGCTCGGGAGAATGGGACCCGATTGGAAGTCTTGCGGCAGGGTAAAGAACCAGCCAGCTTTGTGCAGGCGCTGGGAGGAATCATGATCACGCGACGCGGATCCAGTTCGCGGTCCAGCTCGTCGGCTCTCTACATGCTCTGCGGCCGTCGACATCTGGGCCAGATCGTGTTTGATGAGGTGGACTTTAAGCGGGAGAACCTGTGCTCCGCGTTTACGTTCGTCATCTCGGCCCCCTTCGGCAAGCTGTATCTCTGGAAGGGCAAAGGCAGCGGCGCGGACGAGATTGGCGGGGCGAGGCTGATCGGTATGGCCCTCGGACTGACAGGGGAAATGGAGGAGGTCAGCGAGGGCGAAGAGCCGGAGAGCTTCTTCGAGGTGTTTCCCGAGCACAAGTCGGGCCTCTCCCCGCTTCCCCCGCCGCCGCCATCATCTTCCGATGATGAACCGTGGCATTTGAAAGCCAAACACGAGAAATTCCGATGTCGACTGTTGCGCATCGACCACGAACTTGGGCAGCGCATCAGTTTCTGGAGTCGCAGAACCGGGACCTCGTCGCCGGTAACGCGGCCCAACGACACGGTGCAAGAAATCGAGCCCTTCTGCCAGAAGGACCTTCGCACGCGCGACATTTATATCCTCGACGCTTTCTTTGAACTATATGTGTAAGTCCAACCATTCCTCCTTCCATTTCCAATTCAGCCTGACAAAGTTGTAAGGATCGTCGGAGCCGACGCATCCCACCGCGCCGCCGAGTTCGCGTCCGCGCTGGTTTTTGCGCATGAGTACGGCATCCTCGCCGCGTCGCTGCAGGACCGGCCGTTCATCCCCAAGAGCTTCGTGGCTGTCGGCGGGGTGCCTGATTGTGACTCCTGCCGAATGATCGCGTTCCGCAAGTGGGATCGGCGACATCCGATCGCGCAGGCCAAGCCGCATGTGCTGCCATTGAATGCGGCGATTGAGGCCATTCGGTGAATGGTCGATGCATTTGGGAGGTGCTGCAGGCGTGTAAATACTAATAGATGGATGGGAAGTGGATGGGTGAACTTGTGGCGTGGATTTGTTTTATTAGAATATGCCTGGCGTACAGTCTTATTGCATTGCATAGTATTAAGCGTATTGTGAACTAATCACTAAATTCAAAGTCTTGTTAAGCGTAAAAATGGCCTTGATTGTATGTAGACCTAGACAGTGGATGGTTGACGATTGCACCATGGCGACGTCATCGATCGTCTCGATGATCGAGACACCTCCAGACATCAAGAACCCTAACAAAAACCACGATACCCAACTCTTCCAACACCTCAAGTATCATTCGTTTTTTTTTTCTATCAAAGTAATTGAAGAAGGAAAAAAAAATGTCTTGGACGAAATCAACACTTCCAATTCCCCTCCCAATGCTGCTCGCCCGACGATCAATCCGTCGTCCCCTTCACCACCCTACGAGGACCACCCAAATCCTCTCGTCCCGACTCCAACACACTACACCCAGAGATAGCAAGAAAAACACCGACCCGGACACCGCCGACCCCCATGTGAAGAACGCCGCATGGCAGGACTGGAAGGGAACCCGCACGGAGGACCACGCCGTGAACCGCGCCGCGAAGAACGACATCACCGATCCGGAGACCGAAGGCAGCGCGAAGATGCGCAAGGAGCATGATGAAAATGAAGGGATTGCGGATAGCACGCTGAGTTCCGCAACGACGCGGCGTGATACCGCGAAGGGGAGGGAGGCCGCGGAGAAGGAGTTTCCTGAGGCACCGGGGCCGGTGATTGGGATGGAGGATGAGAGGGGGAGTGTAAGTTTCTCTTTTTTTTTTTTCTCTCCTTTTTGTCTAGACTTCTTTGGAATTGTGTTGGGACTGATGTCGTCTAGAAACATGCGTGATTTCGATTGTTCATTTGTTCGAGATTGTATACTACCGTCCTACTTTGAAGGACAGGATCTGTCGAGTCTTCGTTAGTCTGTGATGTATATACCAGCATCGTGATGCAAGTGTTCAGACGTACATCGTGCTTTCCGACCCCGACGACCTCATCCTCAGATACCCGCACGCCGCCGGCGGTTTCGATGTAGGAAATCGGCACGTCGCCCATGACTTTCCGAGCCACGTCTCCGACGGTGCTCCCTCTATTCTTTTGGTCAGAAGGCGATCTTAAGCCGGTTCAGCTGAACAGTGTAGAACGTACTTCTTGACCAACACGCAATCCCGAAATACATAGTTGCCGGATCCCGAACCAAACGTATGGATGTTCCGCACCGGGTATACTGGTACCAGGCCCAGCAACTCCGCTGCTCTCGTCAAGCATTGATTCACTCCCGTAGATCCAAACCGGTACAAGACCATGTCTTTAAGGTTTTCAACTCGACTAGTGCCGGTTAGTCGGTTATTTTGAAACAGAGGTGCGGTGCGTACTTTTTCAATTTCTCATCCATCTCTTTCAGGCCCCCGCCATCCGGATCTCCCATCTCTATCAGGTCTTCCCGCGTGTCGATAAACTCGCTCCCCTCGACGTATCGAATGTATTTTTGTTTTGCGAGTTTCCGGAGAAAGACCTCTGATATTGCTGAGCACAGCACAATGGTCTTTGGGTCCTGCATGCGCGCGATTTTACTGATATTCTACGCCTGCATCAACCCCCCTGCTCACTGGATCGTCTGAGGCAGCCTACCTTGTCTGCGTCTGGATGGTCAATCTTATTCAACGCGTAGACTGTCGGGAACTTCTCATCAACAAAAGCGTTGACAACTTTTTCAATCGTTTCGTTAGACCACTCCTCCAGTGGCTCCTTTAGGTCCAGCTTGTCAAGACACCGCTGGACAATCTTCGCCGTACTGCCGTATCCGGAGAACTGTGCTTGTAATGTCTCCACGGGATTCGCCTCTGCTTGTGTGAGCATTCATCTGTCTGGATTCTTGCGGATAGCCTTACTGGTTGCCACATGTCGTCGTTTTATCGAACCCCTATGCTTGTTAACCCTACTCTCGCAGTAAAAACCGGATACCGTACCATTTCTCCATCAGGTTCCCTTGCACCCATCGCACAATCTCAGATCGCAGCCAAACGATATCGTTCGACGGGTCATATCCACGCGTCTCCTTGCCTGGAAAAAGATGTTAGCACGTCCGGTCCAACAGCACGAGTGGTGGAATTCTTACCTTCCGCATCCGTCGTACCACTGACATCCACAACGTGAATCAGAGCATCCGCATGCCGGAGATCATCCAAAAATTTGTTGCCCAGCCCGCGCCCTTCATGCGCTCCCGGAACAAGGCCCGCGACATCCAGGAGTTCAATAGGCACCGATCGTCGCCCATCGACACAACTGCCGTAGTTGGGCTTGCATTTGTCCGACAGATTATAGCGCTTGCATGCGCAATCTATTTGAAGGTAACCGATCGCGCGTTGGGGATCGATGGTCGTGAAACTTGACGAGGTCGGTCAGTGCGTAGATACGGTGGGATCGATAAGACATAAAACATACGGAAAATTGCCTATATTATAACATCAACACATGAACTACGATTGTATGTTCTGTTCTTTGAGAAACATACCAACTTTTGAAGAAGCATCTGTCAAACTGTTCAATGTGGTCGACTTGCCGCTAGAGGGCTGCGAAACTTTCTTGTCAACATCGGCCACAATTGTCGGGGACAAAACGAACCTTTCCGACCAGCCCAATCAATGGATCACGTCCCATGATGGATCGAAACTACAAATTGGAGATATAGCCAGACCGAACGAGGAATGGGGTCAACTGTTTTGGAACACTGAGCAGAACCCCTCCAGACGCAAAGATGATTTTCTGCCGCGTCGGAGGGGCGGGCGGTGAGTGATTACGACCCTAACCCTAAGCCAAGATATCCATCTACTCCGTACGATGAGCAGCTGAGACGGTGAAATTCATCACATGTTTGGAATCGATTTGATATGATAAATTTATTCATCTGATGGACTTAGATATTGATGATTTTGGCCTTCGAGATTCACCCAAGGATTAATACGGGCGAGAGCTTGTGCAGTTTGCATAATTTCCAGATCTGGAAATTATGAGGATGTTCTTACCAGGAGGCCAGCCACTACCTGTCAGCCATTACATTACAGCACCAACAAGTTGCATAGGTAGATGACGGCGGTGAATGTACAGTACCAATACTAGTGCTACACGTACCCGGCGTTGCGTTCTTGAGTGCATGAAGGCTTCATCAGCAGGAGGCGTCACCGTTGTACAAGGCTACTCTATTGGCATATGGAATTGACTCGTCGAAAAGCCTTGGATGTTTCGATAAAACTATCCAGGTTTGTGCACCAGTTGAGCGATTCCGATCATGCTTTCTAAAAGACAACTAGTGCTCTCGACTCTTGCGATTGCGACCTAGAAAGGCATGATGTCATAGTTGGACTTCTACCAGGAGATGCATGGGTAAACCCTAGGTATGTCGTCATGGTTCCAGTTTGCCGCAAAACACTCTCTTCAACCAGTACATAATGAATAAAATACTATCATTTCCAAAGTCCGGTCCTAATCCTCGTTTTTCAGACGCACTGAGAATCGCCATTGAACACCTGCATCTCACAATAGCGCCTTTATTCAGTTCAGTTTCCAAGCTTCCGCCACCATGACCGACGCAACTTTCCATATCACCAAAGACCAGATTCGCAAGCCCGAATCGCATGTCAGCCGTGCACACAAGGGCCGAACACCCGCTAACTCAAACGTTTCAGCCATGAAGGTACGATTCATCGTCTCACCAATCCAGTATCCAAGTCTAACACCATCCTAGTCCATCATCGACAGCAACACAGACAAGCCTGCCGAAATCGACCGAGCCAAGGCCAATCTACCGCTCCCCGAGCAGCCGCCGGCAGCGAGTGATCTGAAATCTGCCGACCAGCGCACGACCGGACCTGGCTCCGGTAGCGTCTCAGGCCCCGTCTCCGGTGAAGGTAACAGTGCTCTGCGGGAACCAGCTACGGCTTCCAGCAGCGTTCGCATAGATGGAGATGAGTACAAGACTCTGACGGAGCCGCATTCGGGCGTTGGACGACAAGGTCATGACAATCTGGATGATTTGCCCAAGGATGCGAAGGCACGGTAAACTTGATGGGATATCGAGGCTGCTCTATACTGTATTTGCGTTTACTGTGTGATGTGATATCGAACAGAATACTTTTGCAGATGTGTACAAATTCTCATTGAGAGGGGAGACGGAGCAATCGGTCTGGGACTAGATTTCATATTGAACTTGATAAATCAAAACTCAAGAGATTCAACCTTCATTCACGGTTCAAAGAAGATGCTATGCTGTAGCCATAACAAGGGTCAGTATTGGATAGCCTTGATTTGAGTCAAGTATTCTACGCTGTTAGGGTTCTTCAGTGCAGTGTCCATGACGGTGTCTACATGTTCAAAGCAATATCAATGAATGCAACTTCGAGCGCCGTCTCTCGTGAAACATGCTGGCAGTAGAATGCAGAATTGCGGATAACCACCATGCCTGTTCTCCGTCCATCCGTTTTCAGCTGTCCAGACGTTGAGGCGACCTGACGTATCTGACCCGCATCACTCGTCAATATGACGTCAATCTCTCCGTTCAGGTCTATTGTCATGAATTTAGTCGTATAGTTGAGACTAAGCAATGTATATAACGCCCCCACGCTCTCAATATCAATCCAATCAATCTGGTAGTATAATCTGTTCATCATCAAAATGGATATGCAAGGGACTCCCATCGGAAACACGTCAGGTGGCACCAAGGTTCGTACCGACTTGAGTCCAATGTTTAGTATAATGAATGCTGACCCCTTCAGGTCACCTCCGACCCACGGACGTTCAACAACCCCATTCAAGAAAGAGCCGGCCAGGTCGCCAGCGACTCTCTAGCCGCCCAATCGACTCGACAAGGTGGCGGCTTCTCAGAAAACAGAGGCAGTGAACCGCTCGACGTCTCCGGCAGCAAATCCACCTTGAACACTACGGACACATCTGGTGCCACGACCCTACCCAAGGCCCCGGATGCGCCTGCCCGCGATGGCTCCGACACGCAAGAACGATACCCGGAAGCCCTAGGTGGTCAGGGCACGTTCCCTGGCTCCCACGTCCCTGTGGAAGGGTACGTTGGCGGTTCAAGCCAGGCGAAACGCGACCTTGGAATCCAGCAGTCTGGCGAATATGTTACAACTGTTCAGCAAGACCGTGGCATGGAGCCCCCGGAGGCCCGGGGCAGCGGCCAGCAGGGCGGGCCCGCACCAAACTACGTCATGTCGACGGTACGGAATGTTGGCAGTACCAATATGCCTGGAAAGAACGTCACACAGGGAGATGTCAACCCGAATGCTAAGAACGCCAGCTTTGAATCGGACATTGGCACTAAGCAGGATCCTGGCCGGTTGGCGGAGAACAAATTCCAGCGCACAGTGGCAAAGAGCGGTCACGATACTGGGTACCCGTCGACCTCAGAAAGAATCCAGCACTACGGGGCTTTGAAGGTGGATGAGAGGGCGTAAAGCATCCTCAGGGGGTGGATCTTGGCTAGGTTGTATATACATATCAAGGTCATAACATGTCCATGGATAATTGCATGCAAAATCCATGCGAATCAAAAGTCATACGCATTAATTGATGGCGGCTATTTGTGAAAAATTATCTCAGTGTTTGCGTATTAAAGCCTAGGCGACTTTGTCATCTCGACCGGAGGTATCAGCCGATCGAAGGCCAATTCTAATCATCAATAGGATGATAGTCAAGCAGCTGCAAATCCAGTTGGTGATGACGTGCCAGCTGACTAACTCTGAGGATGCCCGCTCCGTCCTGTGGAATGGCGTCGTCCCTGAACCGGTACGATCGCGTGTTTCCTCAATGAACGCCAATGGAGTTGGTTCCGGCCGCTGACCTAGTGCTTCTATGGCGACGTTCTCCGCTCGCATGCATCTCTCGAAGGAGCAGCGATTCTTACAAATTAGCAGAGATTACCGAGGATTCTTGGAAATCTCGGGTCAATGGCTCATCATTGCTCGCGCCTTAGCCATGTTCTCCTAAAAATATTCTAGTTATTCGACTTTGGAGCTTAGAAATCTAACATTCGGCCGAGTTTATGACAAGCCGCATCATCGTGGGCAAAAGGATAGGCTAGGCTATTTGTAATCATAGCCACAGTCTGATGGAGAATGCCATGCAGTGAACGTTGAATTCAAAGTTCAATCTGAAAACCTGAAGTGGCGCCACTTGAAACGCAAAGCAAAGCTTGATCAAAGTTTGATCAGATAACCTGCAGATCACGTGACCATGACGGGGCGACTGGCCCTGATCGCCGGATCCGTATCCGATATTCCGTGGCCGAGGGCCGCCTCGGCTCACCGCCGAACCTCTCCGAGCCAGCAAAAATTAGGTTATGGGCAGATTGATGAAGCGCCATGTTCTTTGCGATTCTATCGCGCCATGACCAGTCTCAGGCCCCACGAGCTCCGTAGGCTCAGTTGGCGCAATACAGAAGACTCAGCCAAGAGAAAATGGCCGCAAAATTGTGCCTATCAATCAGGAATTACCCAATTCCAGGGGCGCATTCGATGAACATCCGCGATCCTGCACGCTCCAAGCCTCCATGCAACAAGACTTGGATTAATAATCATTGGAAGTAGAAACGCGGTACGATCCACAGGGTGTCCGCCAATGGGCATGTCGTGAGCGCAGGATTTCGATTGCATCATGCACGATCTTCAAAAAAGCGGAAAACCCCCCCGCCACTCGGAACTCGGAATGGGCTCCATATGTACTTCGAGCATTGCCAGGAACAGTCCATGGGCATGGAGTTCTGTGTGAATTCTTATTGAATCTGGAGAGAGACTGTGGTTTGGCAATCTCTGTTTCTCCACAGTTCGATAGCGTGTTGATTTGTAAGGCAGCTTATTACAGCTCGTGGTACATCTAGGGCTTTCAGGAAACATCAGCTGTGGTACATAAAAGAATACATCTCTCGCTTGCACGACGCCCACAACGTCTCGTCCAAGACCATCCGATTTTTTTTTTTTTTCAGAGTTGAGATCATCCCTGGTGTCGACAATGACTTCCCGAAAACCCCAAGCAGCCGCTGGTGTGCCCTACTTCACGCCGGCCAACAACGCCGGTGTGCCAATTGCCTCGCAAGATGAGGGCAAGCCGGTCCCTACGGTCTTCCAGCCTATCAAGATCAGGGACGTGACTCTGCGAAACCGCTTCGTTGTCTCGCCCATGTGCATGTACTCGTGCGAAGGTGATCCTTCGTCGCCGGCAGTTGGTGCGATGAACGACTACCACTTGGTGCATCTCGGCCATCTGGCGCTCAAGGGAGCTGGCCTGATCATTGTCGAAGCGACGGCGGTGACTCCCAATGGCCGCATCTCCCCATGGGACGTGGGTCTCTGGGGGGATGAGAACTCGGAGCAGTTCAAAGGGTTGAAGCGCGTTGTGGAGTTTGCGCACTCGCAAGGTGCCAAGGTGGCCGTGCAGCTGGCGCACGCAGGCCGCAAAGCCAGTACATTGGCACCATATGTCGCAGCGCACTTTGGCGTGCGCAGCCTGCGGGCCGAGAAGGAAGACTTTGGATGGCCCGAGGATGTGGTAGCTCCATCTGGAGGCGAGAAATTCACCTGGGAGACTGTCGACGAGTCGGAGCCGCGCAAACCGTACCACCCGCCACGGGAGCTCACACGAGAGGAGATCGCCGACTTGGTGCGGGCGTTCGCTAAAGCTGCCCGCACCGCGGTTCGCGCAGGTGTCGATGTCATCGAAGTGCACGGCGCACACGGTTACCTGATCACTGAATTTCTCAGCCCGGTGACGAACCGTCGCACGGATGAATACGGTGGTTCGTTCGAGAATCGCACGCGGTTCCTGCGCGAAGTCTTGACTGCAGTCCGCGCCGAGCTCCCTGAGGGCATGCCGCTGTTCCTCCGCGTTAGCTCCACGGAGTGGTTGGAGGGTACCGACGCTGAGAAAGAAGCTGGCTCTAGCTGGACCGTGGAAGACACGATCCGGCTGGCCAAGGAGCTGCCGAGCCTGGGCGTGGATCTCCTCGATGTCAGCTCTGGCGGCAACCATCCCCAGCAGCGAATCGACCCGTTTGGTAACTACCAGATCGATATTGCCGCCCGCGTGCGCAAGGAGCTGCGTGCCGCTGGAATCAACAACCTGTTCATTGGTGCCGTGGGTGGCATCACCACGGCGTCCCAGGCAAGGGACATTGTCGAGGGCGCCAACATCAAGGAGGAGGCTGCCGCCGCCGAGGCCGCCGTATCCGGCCCGGAGCCTAAGGCGGACGTCATTCTGGTCGCCCGTCAATTCCTCCGTGATTCTGCCTGGGTGTTGAACGTGGCTAAAGAGCTGGGCGTCAAGGTTGCGCCGCCCCATCAGTACGGTCGGGCTTAATTGAGTTGAAATTTCTTGTCATGACGATCTTCCTGTAATAGTCATGTCTGAAGCATTTTAGATTTGAAATAAAGTCGGGATCACTTCCCATTAATTGCACCTCGAGAGTACACCGCAATAGAACGCCGTGTTGTTTCGACATGTCAGATAGAAACCCATGAAATGCATGCCCAGGCGAAACAACCCATCCAAACTGAATCGTAAATGTACACCAAGCATAAAGCACATGAAAGAGAACAACAGAGAAAACGGACCCTTCAGACTCTCGCCCTTTGCTGCTCTTTGAGCACCAACTTGACAAGCTCTGCATATGTCTTCTCAAAGTCCTCCTCGTCACTGGCCTCCTCGGAATCCTTCTTCTTGGCCGGTTTTGGTGTCACCATGACCACCGACGTCGGCCGTTTCGTGGCGCCTGCAGCACCCAGCTCTGCGCGTGATGTGACAAAGACATAGGGAATACCGTGATCCTCGCAGAGAACCGGAATGTGTGAGATGACGTCCATCGGCGAGATGTCTCCGGCGAGAATCACAACGCCTGGTGGGTTTGTGATGGGGGCGGTTGCGGAGGGAATGGGCGATTTGCGAACGGCCTTGACGACTTCCTTGACACCACGCTTGAGGGACTTGTTGACGGCAGCTGCACAAATTCTAGTCAGTCACATAACCCAACCAAGTGATGAAGCGAGGAGTAAGTAAGCGCACCTTTCTTGACAGTCTTCAGCACTTTCTTTGCTGTCTTATCCTCAACTAACGGGTGCGCAAACGGCACAAGTGCTCCAACCGGGCGGTCGACTGCATCGGGCACCTCGACATCTTCTGGTTCTTGCGACTGCTTCGCGGATTCCGTCTTTTCCAATCCCTCCAGGACCTTCGTCGTCAATTCTTTCTCTGCGGCCTCATTGAGAACCTTCTTCTCTTTCTTTTCCTTCTTTTGCTTGTGGACGCCGTCCGTTTCCGAGCGCTTCTTCTCCTTCTTCTCCTTCTTTTCCTTCTTCTCGGATTTATCTTTGCCCATGGTGACTGATCCGACTAATTGACCCTTTTCCCTCCTTGTTAACTTCTTTTTTGTTTTCTACTGCTTGTAGATTTTCAGTCCAGAAAAATTGATTTTTTTTTTTTTCGATAGGAAATCTGGGCCTGCCAAGAGTCTGTACACGCTTTTCCCTATTAGGATTAGAGCTTCTCCGCCTACATGCTTAGTCATCCTAGCAGCAGCCGTCAATGCAAAACAAACGTCAAGGAAGCAACAATCAAGAGCTGTCATACTTGCTGTATATAAGCGCGCTGCTCGGTGATTGCGGGACTATGGTCTCAAGGCTTTTACCGTCAAGGTATGACTGTGGATTTCCCGTGACTCATTGCCCGCGAGGTCAGTTCAACTCATGACGCAGATGAGCGCGAATCGTCCACCGAGCGACGTGCTCTTGGCCGGATTACCTCCGTCCCCTACCAAGCCTGCTCAGCAATCGTTTCGACAGTCGGCGCGGCAATCTCATCCGCAGAAACATGGTGAGAAAAATTTGTATGGAATCAACGTATTCACGTGGCTGACGGCAACAGATGCGGAAAATGAGGAACTACGCGTCCAAGTAAATGCGCTCCGGTACGAGCTGGAGAATCTCAGGCAGGAGCGCGAATTAGCAGAACTCCGGCATGAGAAAGAGTTACGAGACCTTCAGCTCAAAGCTGACGCTGATTTTCGAAAGGCGCAGGTGGGTTTGTTTGATTTCGCACGCATGTTTATGTCGCGCTGACGGCATGGGTAGGGCGCCGAGGCCGCGAATTCGCGCGCAAATTACAAAACCGAGGCTCTTGCCAAGGAGCTGAAGGAAACGCAAGAGGCCGCGTTGAACGAAAAGGCGGCCCTGGAACGAAAGATTCGAACACTGCAGGATCAAAACCAGTCGTTGCAAGAAGACGTCGCCGATGCAGAAGCTAGACTCGCCGATCAGGAGCGACAGTTCAAATATCAGATCAATGAGCTTGAGACTATTCGTTCATCGCTCGCGCAAACAGTCGAGGACCTACAACGCGACCTACAAACCGCACGGGAGAGCTTAGCCAGCGCTCAAGAACGCCTGTCGCAGCGCGACAGCGAAGTTGCGAGCCTCGAGACGGAGAACTTGCGATTACGGACCGAGGGGGCCGGTAGCGAAGAGATGGCCGTTCTGAAAAGGCAACTGTCCGAACAAGTTGCTCATATCAGGAATCTCGAAACTACCAACCGCGAGCAAGCTGCAGAACTCCGCCACTTGCGCAAGGTGCAAAAGAACGTTCAGGTCGTTGAGGAACAAAAGAAGGCATTGGAAAATCAGTTACAATTGATGAAGGACATAGAAGCGGAATTAGGACATGTGCGAATTCAAAAACAGGTTTTGGAGGATGAGCGAAATTCCTGGAAGAGTTTGCTACAGTCGGACGAGGCAACAGCTTCTCTGGATTCGCCGGAAGCTGTGGTGCGAGCCCTCGTCCAGGAGCGCATCGAAAAAATTACTCTCATGGACAAACTGGGCAGTGTTGAACCGCAACTAATGGAAAAGGACGAGATCATTCAAGGACTTGAAAAGGAGAAACGGCAATTGAAGCAGGAGCTCGAAAAGTTCCGTGCATCTGGTTCCGTCTCGGCAAACAACACTGAAAGTCGAGCAAGGTTGCGTCTCGAACGTCAGCGAACACTTGCCGTCAAAGAGGTGGAGTATCTCCGCGCGCAGCTCAAGGCCTTTGATACGGAAGAGATGACGCTGAATGCGGACGAGAGCCGCTACGATGCACAAAAGGCGGAACAGATTGCGCAGTTGGAGAAGCTCGTGGATGAATATCGCGCCGAACTGCAAAAGGCGCACGACGAGCTGAACGCACGAGAGGCGGCACCGCAGGAGACTGGCTCCCGAGGGGTCAAGAGGCCGCTGTCGCCGTCGGAGAGTGATGAAAACGAGTCAGAGCGGGTAGCAGTCCTCTCGCGAAAAACGCGCAAGCTTCAAGATGCCTTGTCCAAATCCGAGCAAAATGCCAAATTGCTGGAGCGGGAACTGGAAGCGACCAGAGCGCAGCTGGCCAGTCTCCAGGAGCGGTCACGCACACGCATCCTTGAGCTGCGCGACAACCCAACCGCTCAAGAGGAGAAAATCAAACTCTCGACGCTCCGAACCCTGCGGCAGGAGAACCGCGAGCTCCTGGCGCAATTGCAAGGCGAGCACCACAACGTCAAAGTGGTCCCCGTCAGCACAGTCGAGAGCCTGAAGCTCGAGCTACAGGAGCTAGAGCGCACCGTAGCGGAGAAGGAGAAACGCATGCGGCGCCTCAAAGAGATCTGGGCCGCCAAGTCCTCTGAATTCCGCGAAGCTGTGGCCTCGGTACTGGGCTACAAACTCGATTTCCTACCCAATGGCCGCGTTCGCGTCACATCCATGTTCCATGTCTCCCCGCAGTACCGCCATGGAGATCGCAACGCGCCACCGGATGCCCGCGGACCGGGCAGTATGGGCAACGGCGAGGAGAACTCCATCATCTTCGACGGCGAGAATGGCACGATGAAGATCTCCGGTGGGCCTAACAGTCTGTTTGCGATGGAGATTCGCCATCTCATCAAATTCTGGGTCGAGGAGAGAAAGGATATCCCGTGTTTCCTAGCGGCGATGACGTTGGAGTATTACGATAAGACTACCAGGGCGGCGAGACATTGATTGCTGTATGATTACTCTCTTGATTATTATGACTTGTAATGATGCTCTGTTTATAAAGTTTGATTTCTGGGTTGGGTATCAAATGTATCATATATATATTTCTTTACATACCATGACACTGCTATGTCTTCCGCTCTGTCTTTTGTCCGGTCAATCAGAACGGTTATCCATGTAGCATCTTCCCCAGGAACTGAATAATAATATTGTCACTCACTCAATTTCTCTACCTTACAAGGTATAAGTCCACGTAGACATTAGCAGTTAAGCCTATCAACATAATTGGGGAAAGAAACAACAACGAATGTCCAATATCCAATGTCCAATCCAAAAAATAAACCACAACCCTTGTGGCGCTGGAAACAAAAGAGAACACAAGATGGTACAAATCAGACGCCCAGATCAAGGAGAATAGAATAGAAAAAAAAAAAAAAAGGGAAGAGTATATCAAAACGGAAAGAGAAAGAAAGAAAAGAGAGAGATAAGTGTGGTATATTTATGAAGCAGTGTACTTCCCAGAAACCAGCTTCCGCACCGTCGGCACGGGTGTCCACGTCTTTTCCTTCCCGGGGCTGGCGGGAGTTTCGTCCGCGAAGGGGTTCGTGGATTCCTCCAGGGTGCCGGCTGATGAAGGAGAGGATGATGCGGTGCTAATTCCCAGTCTCAGCGCCGCGTCCGCGGTCTGATACTCGAACCGCGCCTCGACTTTGCCGCGGCGTGGCCAGCTGGTGGTTGTCGTGAAGCGCGCGAGGAACTTGTTGTCCGCGCCGGCCTTGATTTCCAGCTCTGGCAGTTTCCAGACCACGGCGGACTGCTTGCGACGGAAGGACGCGCCGGTGTTGGGGTACATCATGGCGCCCGTAGCGCGAGCGACCTCGCGTGGTTGCTTGGTGGTCGGATCTTCTTCGGGGGAGAGGTCGAGGCCGACAGTGATGAGGACGTTCTTGAGCACGATAGATTCCAGGGGTGTGCTGGAGATGAAGGATTCGTTGAGGGAGTAGGCGATGATCACGCTGGCTTGGAATTCTTGGATGTTCCAGGCGGGTTTCAGGATGATGGGGGAGTATCGCGATTGGTCTTCGGGAGGAAGATGGATTTGGTATTTGAAGGCGACCGTTGGAGCTGGCCGATTGATGCTGGACAGTGCCACGGTGTACTCCCCGCGTTTGTCGTCATCTGTCTTGGACGCGATGTCCGTGACAAAGTGCGGGTTTGCGGCCACTTTCTCGAGGATGGGGAAGTTGTCCAGCCGTACCGTGCTGGTCTGTTGAGCTTCAACAGAGCCATTATAGGCTAGGGCCAGCTCCCCAACAACGAAAGATTTGGTGACAGCGCCCTCGGCGAACCACGAGTTTACCGTCTCGATGATTGACGCATTCAACCCTGGTTCGTGCAGCTCCGGATGAATCACTGGTCCGGAGATACTGTGCAATGTGTGTGACGAATGGACAGAGGTAGTATCCGATGTCGCCCGCTCGTCAGCACCAGTAGGCAACGGGGGGTGACCCGCGGAGCGAGGTGGCGCGCCGGGAGAAGGCACACCAGGAGAAGGCGTGGGCGCCTCTAACGAGAGAGAGCTCCCGGTGGGACCACTGTCGGCGGTCGTGGGAGTTGGCACAAACACAGTGTTTCGTACGTCTCGGCGCCCTCGGATGGTGCCTGCGTTTCGTCGGATTCCAGACTGCAAGCCTTGCTGGACGATGTTAGTAGTGATTGGCGAATGCGTTAATAAAGTAGAACTCACAAGGCGAAGAGCGTTTGCCGTGTCGTCCAATGCCTGCTTTGCTTCACCTTCATCCTCCTGAATTGGTTTATCCCGAATGGTCAGTTGCAAGCCGGTGTCCTCGGCACTGCTTGTTGTTTGTCAGTAGTTGCACTTGAATTTGGGCGACGGATATTGAACGCATACCCGGCAGCTTCCCGTTGAGCTCGCGTAATCTCGTCATCGAGTGCCGGCCGTTCCGAGTAACCCTCCGAATCGACTCGTGGCTGCAGAATTAGTTATGAGCACACAGGTGATATATTTCTTGGGACACACCTTGGCCGGTTCTGGCTCAGAGGGAGCTGATGGCGCCGAAGCATGGGCTGTCGCCCCATTCGTAGTTGGCGCCACGCTATCCTCTGGAATTGGAGTAATGGCATCAGGGTCTTCTGACACCCGCTGCCCATTCCGCGTCGGGTGGGACGACGCCGGAGTCGCTACCGATTCCGCAGTATCGGGAGTTTCGTTATTGGGCGGAGTTGATGGCAACGGTGTATGATCCTTCGATTCACTCTTGCGGAACGCAAATGGTGATCGGCTTTTCTTCTCGGAGCCTGGAGATGAAAAGTTTGGGCTAAAAGCCATGCTCTTCCGCCGGTTCATGACTGTTCCTAGCCGCCGCAGTCCGCCCATCCTCGGGGTGGGTTTGGGTTCGGACACTGCATAAGTTAGCTTGATCGATGCCAGTACACGTAGATAGACCAGTTACCTACCAGGTGGCGACTGACCAGCCGCCCGACCGGATTGATTGGAATGTTGGCTGGCTGTCTCATCCTGAGTCCGAGTGGGAGCCGGCACGTCTACTGTTGTAGCGGCCGCCGCGGTTGCACTGGAGCTCGGCCTTCGAGCAGCTTCGTCCCGGCCTCCGCTAATCTTGGCCGCAAATGTCTTGATTTCGTCCGCGGTTTCGACGTTCAGGAGAACATTGAGACAGCTCTCGGCGATCTCCCGCGCGCGCTCAATCTGGTCAACTTCATGGGTTTGGAACTGGGTAAGAACATCGCGGAGGTGAATCAGCCGGTTCTCATCAGCTGCCTGCAGCTGTTCAAACGCAGAAGGCGCCCGCGCTTCCCATTGCCGCGCTGCCTCGGACAAAGAAAGCTTTGCCTTGTCGGCACCCTTTGCTTTCTTGTCCTTGGCCTTGTCCGCCTTCTTTTGCGCCGCGTCCAAAGTTTTTGACAGGCTCAGGAGGTCATTGTGTATTGAAGGTAACGTGCTAAGGTCCGGATTTTTCGAGGCATACTCCTTCAGGGGTCGCTCTACGTCCGACTCGATCTTCGTGGCGAAGGCTTCGTGCGATGCTGCCAAGGACTCGGTCGCGCTGACGATACGCTGCCATGGGATTTGGAAAACTCTGCAAGGAATTGATTAGCAAGCACAACTGAACAAGTCACTAGGGCATTCTTACCCCAATGCGGCTCCTCCGTCCAGCTGCGGCCGCCGCGCTAGTTTGCGCAGTCCTTGTACATAGACTTCCTCCACCCGTCGGCGCTCCTACTCCTCCCGGACTCGATGTTAGCTCCACCAATGCTGTATCGGAAGACCGGAACCGACCTGGAGCCAATCCGCGACATCCGCGTTGATCTTGTTGATGAGCCGTATCCGATCATTGAGGACAGCCGCGGCCTGCGACGGCTGCAGAACGGTCTGCACAACATCGGAAGTGATTGTCAGCCACTGTGCGACATATAGCACCTGTATACCATACCAGCAGCGCGGGATATTCTTGCCGTGACGTATCCATCGTCGTAGACGTCTATGTTGCGACTCGCATAATCCCTAGAACGCTTCGGAGGTGATTCCGGCGAAATGCATCCGAGAGGAATCGTGACAGCGCCTTTCCGACGTGCGCACAAGACCGGATCCCTTCTCGGAAGAGGCGGGAGAGGTCATATATTCGAAATTCGCAGTGCAATCCAGAAACCAACATTCAGTAACACCCTGTTGGCCGTCTCATGCGGAGGCTGATCTATTCCGCATTACCTAATGCGTGCCTGAGGCCTCAAACTTACGGGGTGGACTGCCGACATTCTATTTATAGTTTAGCGTACAGCGGGTGGCCCCGTCTCGCTCGTGACTTGGTCCCCTCCGTCGTCATAAGATTCCACCGAGATCTAGAAGTTGGAGGGTTGTTGTGAACAGAGGACAGAGCCATTACGTGCTAGTCTTTAGCGGTCTGGGCGAGAAAAGAGGTCAAAATGAGCGAGGACTGGAAAAAAGAGCTCAGTTTCACAGACAGATTAACTGCAATTCAATCAATGTAAGGGCAGGAACCCAGCTGTGCTGTGGACTGTAGGCTCATTCATGTTGTTTAGAACGGCGGCATATCGGTACGCGAACCCGGCTGCCAGCTTTGCAGAAGCCCAGTCAGAGGCGAGGAAATTAGAGGGTGAAGCATACGAAAAGGCCTCTTCCAAGGTATGTTGTCCGGGGTATATCGCCAGAGATCATCGGGCTTACGTTGGGTTACAGGATGAATATGACCAACTTGTGCAGAAAGCTATAGATGAGCAAGAAGAAAAACATTCGGGTGCTCCCGCCATCAGCTCTCCTCAGCTGGAGGCCGAGGAACCTGTTGATGAGGAGGAACCGAGCGGGAAGGGAATCGACCTCGGTCAGTATAAAAACTGCCATGTCCACTCTGACGGGCCGATGTCGACGATCTATCGCCATCGATCCGAGGATGGATCTGTGGTTGCCCTAAAGGTGACAACTCCGCATCTTATGCATGCTCCCCATGATGCCAAACGCGAAGTGCAGCTGCTCCGGCAAGCCGCCGGTAGCACCGTGATCCCGTTGCTCGACTCCTTTGATCTCTCCGGTGGGCGGCTGGTCATGGTGTTCCCGTTCATGAAGTACAGCCTAGACCACCTGCTCCGCCGAGATGCCCTGACTCCTACCCAGGTACGGTCCCATTTGCGAGACATGTTCCGAGCTCTCGCGCATCTGCATAGTCAAGGGATCATTCATCGCGACGTCAAGCCCTCCAATATCCTGTTGAAATCACCCTCCGGGCCGGCTTATCTGGCAGACTTGGGCATTGCATGGAAGGAGAATGAGCAACGATCGGAGGATCCGCTTGCGAAGATTATAGATGTGGGAACCACCAGCTACCGCCCCCCAGAGATCCTGTTCGGCTACAAGGGTTACGGCACGGCGTTGGATTTGTGGGCGGCCGGCTGTGTCGTGGCCGAAGCTGTCGTTCCAGACCACAAGCCGCTGTTTGACGCGGGCCCGGTAGGGAGCGACCTTACGCTGATCCAGTCCATTTTCACGACGCTCGGTACGCCAGATGAGGAGATCTGGCCGGTAAGTGTATCGTCGCGACATTTGAGTTGAGACGATACTGACCCGATATCCAGGAGTGCACCAACTTCCCCGACTGGGGCAAATTTGAGTTCAACAAATATCCAGCCAAACCTTGGCAGCAGCTGTTGAAGGGCGCTTCGTCGCGCGGCCGGGACCTTGTCAGTCGGCTGCTGGTGTATGAGAGCTCCCGACGGCTTACAGCGGAAGAGGTATGTTGCTGCTATATTCTGTTCACTAGCATTTGCTAATGCGCATGTACAGGCGTTGCAGCACCCATTCTTCACGGGCTGAATTCCGGACATGTTGGAAGCTCTGCATGCCAAACAAGACTCCCCAGAGACGCAACGCTGATCGTCCATGGTTCGATCGGATTGTCGGCTACTCTACATGCCGGCCATGGTTTGGACAGAATCTTAGGACTGGTCCATCTCGCAATCTGATGCATCCTGTCCTTGGTTCATTTCCTTCAGCCCCAGGCTATCCGCGCTCTATTAAAGTCTAAATGAAAGGTCTAGGTTAGCCGTTGTAGCCGAGATGCATGAAATGAATAAAAGCGCTGAATACGAGATCTCGCTTTCGCCCAATCAGCACGTATCCTTTCTTCATGCCAAGACGTTCCATATCTTTTTTTGGAAGGTGGCAGAACAAACAGGCCAATGACATCACCAGAACGGGTGAAACGCCGGACGAACCACGGAAGCGAGTTGGTTCCTGGCACTAAACTCGAACGGGAATGGCCAGATTCCATGTCAAGAGGGGCCAATCACACCTTGTGCCGCTCATTCATGATGCGAATGAGACCTTCACGCTGAACGCCGAATGGTCATTCCACATGCCGGGCGGATTTTGGTGTCTGTGAAATCCCTGTGAAATGTTACCAGGAACCGGGACGGCCCTACCAATCAGAGGAATTCAGGGGCGCAATTTTGGGAAAGACAGAGTAATTGCTTTCCCTGTTGGGCCACAGTCATGACGGAATCCATACGACGGTTACGACGGGCTCTGCAGGGTTCGATCACACCAGGTTCATTCTAGAGCAATGAGGGAGTGGAGGGATCAGATCGGAGTCTCCGGAGAAAAAAGCGTCGATTGACTTTGGCCATCCAGACGGACATTTCCGCCCCCCTGCCCAGGTGCTGGTGGCTGCCATTCTTCGTTCTCTCAGAGACCTGGCATGTCTCTATGATCATCCGTTCCTTTCTTGCATGGTTCTCATGGGACAGGAACCCAGAGGAGCCTGACGTTCTTTACCTACGTTCGTTTGTTGATGCGACACGTTGTGCAAGGAAAAAATTTGGCGATTGTGCCGAACTCTCGACGTTCTCTTCGGAAACTCATGCGCTTTTGAAGATTGAATCATCCTGAGCCTGGTGCATCGACTTCCGCTCTTTAGCAAAAAAGGTGGTGGCAGCCATGCCGCGCACTCGCAAGCATCGAAAACACCGTCCAAACCTACCACACCGACCACATCGTCATCATGGGCGGGACTTTTTCGATGATATAAAAGATTTCTTTGGCGTGGGCGGCAACAATGATAATCAGTCGGGCCAGAACAATGCGCCCAGAGCCGACAACTCTGCTGACCAGACGGTCAAGACCGTCTACGTGACCGCAAAACCCACGTTCACCGGCGAGATCGGAGGCTATGTGACTTTATTCCCTGACCAGCCAAAAAATACCCCAAAGGAGACGCCGAAGCCGGAAACAACTCCGACTCCAACAAAGAAGGACAAGCCTACCAGTACTCCCGAGACGAGCGAGACTACAGACAAGGACAAGTCCACGGAGACCACGACTAGAAAGACGAGTTCAACCAGCACGACGGAATCAACGACCAAGACAAGCTCCACTACCTCATCCACGACTTTCTCCACAGCCACGTCGACGACTTCGGCGGATAAAGGGGTAACCGGCGCCGGTCTAGGTCTGGCGACATCAACGGCAAGCGCAACCGCAGCGGCCAGTTCTGGTTCTGGGGGTCTTTCCGCCGGCGCTAAAGCAGGTATTGCCATTGGCGTTCTGCTCGCTGTAGCAGTGATCGCGGGATTGGCCCTGCTCTGGCTTCGTCAGCAAAAGAAGAACAGGGAGGCAGCGGCCGCGGCCGAGGCAAATGAAAAGTCCTTTACGAGCCAGCAGCCGCCCATGTCCGGTGTGGCTCCGGGCCCGGAATCACGCACTCAGCAACCTATATCGTCATCCCGGGCGCCTCGAGTGAGCGTACAACAATCGTTTACCCCGTTCAACCCGACCTACGACTCGACTCCAGCCGTCGATGGTACTGCTGCGGCCGCAGGCGCGATGGGTGTCGGGGTAGGAGCCGCGGTCGTTGCCGCTGGTTCGGCTCGCGTCGTGCACAATGAGCCATCCAGATCACCGACCGTCCGCAGCTCTCCCCAGGATGTGTCTCGCAGCGACCCAAGCCAGAATCCATTCAACGATCCGGTCAATCCTTTTGATGCTGCTGCTGAGTCGTCATTCGTGCCGTCCCCGGTGTCCTCGGCCGATGGTACATCTGGTCGGGACTTGACGCCTGTTAGCACAATCACCCCCAGTTCTGGTGCTACCGGTGCGGCTGGTGTGGCCGGTGCCGTTGCAACTGGAGCAGCTGGAGCCCCTGGTGCCAATGGTACTGCTAGTAGTGCTGATGCCAATGGTTCTCCTGGTCCTGCTGTCGTTAACGATGCTTCTGATGCCTCCGGTGCTACTGATACAGCGAACGCTGCTGGTACTGCTGGATCTTCAGGTGTTACCGGTCCTACAGGTCCTACGGGTCCTACGGGTCCTGCTGGCCCTGCTGGCCCTGCTGGAGCTCCTGGTATCGGTGACGGTGGGGCCATGGAAGCTGCGGCTGCAGCGGCCGCGGCCGCGGCAGCCGCTGGAGCTACCGCTGCTGCTGCCACCCAGCAACAGCAACAGCAACAGCAACAAGACGAACGCAACCCACCTCCGCCGATCCCGCCTGGCAGCGCTCCAGGCTCAAGACCTCAGACTCCCAACGGCGGAGCTCCCAGCAATGTCCACCGTGTACAAATGGATTTCACGCCGTCCTTGTCTGACGAAATGGAATTGCGTGCGGGTCAACTGGTGCGACTGCTCCACACTTACGACGACGGTTGGGTAAGTCATCCCGAGATCCTATCTCTTTGATCTTGTCAAGCACCAACTAACGTATGTTTGTAGTGCCTGTGCACAACCATGGATGGCAGTATGCGCGGCATTTGCCCTCGTACCTGCTTGTCAGCGCGTCCTCTCCAGCCCCGAAAGCCTCCCAGCCGGCCCCAGTCTCCTGCCCGTGGTCGGGGACCCCCGCCGAACGGACCGCCGCGCTTCTACAGCGAGGGCCACTCCATGTCGCCCAGCCGAGGCGGGCCGGCATTCCCAACTCCTCCCGGCTCCCGCTCTGGCCCAGGTGGTCCGTCATCTCGGCCCGCAACTCCGACACAACCACGCTAACACTACAACCATCCTTCGATATTAACCATTTCTCCTCACATTTTATATCTGTTTGATTTCTGTGTTCATAATTAACCATATGCTTTCAATATTTTTTCTTGACTATCTAAGTTATCAGCAGTCTGGTACTGGGACCTGGTGGAAATGGATGGATGCTGCGTGATGGATACCACAACCTACCGGACCGCCGAAACGAACGTTGGCATGATTGGATATGTATCTACGGAGGAAATCAACTCATGTGCAACGTTCCCCCTTTTTTTGTAGCCAAGAAATTATTCTAACCATTCGAAGTTACTTCAATTGCCATGTATTTGGTGTATTCTATTGAAAGCATTTCATGCATTGATAGAAAATAGCGAACAATGTCATTCATTCTTTGAGTCATCTATGTATGTATGCTTTACCTACGTCTTGATTTACAAAGTTGTTTGTCATCTATTAACGATGGTTTATCGTCACACAATCATAAATGGGGAACACCGACACTGGCCAGGACCAAGTTAACGATACTCAGCACGCCCTCGCCGAGGATTAGACCTGACGCAAGGACAATGATCACGCTGGAGGAGCCGTCTTCCTGGCCCGGGACGGCGTTGCGGCGGTGGCGCCTTGACCACCACCACGCGATGAGGCCGCCGATGGCGCGGGCTAGAGTGAATGATGGCACGTTGAACATGCCGACCGCGACGGCGACGCCGCCGGGAATGTACGGGACGATGTCCTTTGTCTTCCTTGTACCTGCGCTGAAGATGATGCGAAGGATCGTGGTCAGGACAAAGATCCCGCCGAAGATCATCGAGACCGTCCACGCCATGCGCGGTAGACCCTGGCCCGTAACGAGCCGTGCGGTGAAAATCCACACGTACGCTGTTGGCACCTGGAACTGCTCGCCGGGGACGTCGTAGACGTGCGTGTAGAGCCGGTAGACAATAGTGGACAATACCGCACCGAACAGGCTGCCGACGACCTGTCCGTAGAACTGTGCCTTGGGGCTCGCGCCGAGTAGGTGGCCTGTCTTGAGGTCCTGCATCATGTCGCCGGCTTGCAGAGCGCCGGCTTCGGAGACTGCGCCGGCGAGAAGGTTCGTGACGACGGCGCTGCGGCGGGTGTGCGAGGATGCTGGGGTGACAAGGGAGAAGAGGAGTTGGGTGAGTTTGCTGATGCCCGAAACGGGGTTGAGGTCTGTTTCGCCAAGAGCGCGCACGCCCATGACGGAAAGGACGACCGCGAGGAGGGTCGCAATGGTTGAGAGCGCTGGGGTGATGATGCTGCCGAAGGCAATGTGCATGCAAATGACGTTGAAGGCGAGGGCCAGCGGCAGGAGCACCATCACCGTGCGTGCGGAAATCAATTCCTTGGGTGGTGCGTCCTCTTCAATATCGTCGGCTGTGGCTGCATTGACGTCGACGGCAGAATACTCGACGTAGGAAGGACGTCTGTGGAGCACTCGGTTGAAGAGAGACTGCAGAGTACCAATCGCCCACGGACCAGCCGTGCGTACCAGCAGCCAGCCAAGATTGATAATGGCGTCCGCCATCATGATCGCCAGCGACACCCACACGATCCAGCCTTTGCTCCCATTTTCCCAGTCACTGACGGGTCCCGGTGCCCAACCTTTGCGCTTGGCAAGTGGCGATAGGATACCCCATCCGAGCACGGCTCCGGCCAACATGTGCATCGACGTTGCCGGCCCCATGATGATCCCCTGTCCGACGTACGCTGGCGATGGGTTCAAGGTCCATAGCCAGTCATGTGCCAGGGTTAGGCCGAGAATAGGCAGATCTCGGACTTGAGGAACAAAGTAAGAAAATAAAGTCTGTCTCAAGTCAGTATGATTGTGGCCATCGAACCATCGAAATGCCCTACATAAACGGCAGACACGACAAAGGCCCCGATCAGTAACCGGAGATTCGCTTTCCAGTCTCGCTGTCGGCCTTGATCATGCTTGCTACTAATGGCAATCGTCCGTGCTTCAACTTCATCCGATGACTCGCCTGCCAGCAGTCTCTCACGTTCGACTTCTCGCTCGTCTTCATCTGCATCTCCGATCTTGCGACGATCGGCAAGCTTTTCATCACCGGCAGTGCCGCCATGCAGCACACGAATCATCAAAGCCGTCGCCGTGCCGCTAGGGAATCTCAGTTTCTCCCGGATGATGACCTCTTTGCGAAGCGGAACCGCAAAGATGGCCCCAAATAGGCATACTCCTAAACTCCAGATCACCAGTTTCCAGAACCCAACCTTCAGTGGGCCTCCCTCCCCTGTGCCTCCGTCACCCGACGGGCCATCCGGGCCATCTCGTAACAAATATTCCAAGGCAGGTATCACACCCACAAACCCACAGCCCAGAGGCATTGTCCCGACAGCACCGGCAACGGTCTGGATGAGGACATTTTCGACCGGAGTAAAGGGGAAGGAAAGATGATTTCTCAAACTTTTGAATATGGCAAATCCGATCAGGGACGATGGCATCGTCATCAAGCTCATCCATCCCGTCTGCAGGCCGAAGTAGGTGTTGGAGAAGACGATGAAGCTGCCAATGAGCAACCCGACGGCCAGCGAGCGCGGTGTGAAGCTTTGTCCCGAGACTTCGGCGGGCATTTTCGTTGCGACTAAGCCATGTTCGTTGTGAAGCTCATCCTCCACCTCGTAGGCAGTCCTTTCCCTGCCTCGACTGCTCGAGGACATGGTTTGGTAATCCATCCCCTTGGCTCCGGGGTACACTATTCACGGGGACAAATTGGCGGTATCTCAGCGCATCCTGGCGACAACCACGACGAACACGGCACGGACAAAAATACCCTCGCATTTATAACTCGGCGTATTCGTTCCGAGGCGAAACTTTGATGGCCGACTGACCGTTGAGATAACGGAGGCCGGGGAGTGCTGACAAATCCTGGAGTTGATTGATGGAGTTCTTTATGATGTCAGCTGCGCCGATGCTGATTGGTCGATTGTTTCTCCAACTCATCCCCACAAGATCTGACAATTGGAGAAACATCTTGATTTGAGATCGGATTCTGATGCGGGCTGCAGTCAGGAAGGGCTTTGGATTACGGGCAGGTCGACAAATGGCGCCGATTCTACACTGTGTGCGCCATGCTCAGGTACATTTGGCCGAAACCCGGGAATGCAGGATATGCCAGTTGACGGCCACTAGGGGGAGCACAACAAAGGCGGGGATGCTTATTTGATTCACGATCCTCGTCTAACAGAGGCGGGCATTGCCGAATGCAAAGCCCTGGAGTCAAGATTTCCCTATCAGTCTTCAATCGAGCTGATTGTGTCATCTCCTTTGCGGAGGGCAGTGCAAACATCGTTATGTTCTTTTCAACCGGCGATCAACCGTGGGGTGAAGATTGTTGTATTACCTGAGCTGCAAGAGACGAGCGATGTTGCGTGCGATACAGGCAGTGAGGTGTCCAAGCTGGAGCAGGAGTTTGGGGACATTGTTGGACCAAAGGGGAAGGTGGTTGACTTGAGTTTGCTAGATGACAATTGGCACATTAAGGTCAGGACGTCTGCTACCTCGATGGATTGTTGTTGCATTGACTGACCTGGTCACAGAGAGGACGATTTGCCCCGTCATCCAATGCAATCATTGCTCGTGCCCGAGATGCCCGGAAATGGCTCAAGGCACGGCCCGAAAAGGAAGTGGTTGTTGTCAGTCATGGAGGATTCCTCCATTATTTCACGCAAGATTGGACAGGAATTGGCGAGGAAGAGCATGGTATGGGCCATTCTCCAAAGATTGGCAATTGTGATCTATGGGACTAACTTTCTTGCAGCAAGTGCCTGGGAAAACTGCGATTTCCGAAGTTACGAATTCGCAGGGGACGACTCAGACGACAATGCGACGATAGTAGAGACACACGTGTCTCGCGTCGCGAGAGGTGTTGCAGACCAAAAGATTCCAACAAAAGAAGAGCAGCATGCATACTACTTACAGACTATGGAAATGTGGGAAAGGAAGGGATTCCAGAACCCGCTCAAACTGAATGAAGTATTCGGTACATGAGTGTTGATGATCATCCCGGCTGGGGAAATGTGATCATAGCGATGTATTCGTATAGGCATTATGTACAGAAAGAATACATGGCATTGTCCAGACGAGTTCAGAACAGGTGTGACATTGATGTCTCCAGGCACAGGGAAGAGACTAACGCGTCTATGATCTACAGCTCAACAAACTCTCGTCTCAGATATTCATCCCCCTTGATCCGCTCTAGATATCCCAGAACCTTTGAGACCAAGGTTTCCGTGTCATATCCAAAATACTTGTATGCGGCCTTTCCGGGCAAACTATGCCCGAAACGCGTCAAACAGATGCCAGCATCTGCGTACCGCTCCCATCCATTCGGCGCGTACGGCTCGATGACTACAGCCGGGATACCCAGGTGCCGCTTCAACGTCTTCCGCTTGTACTCGACAGTCTGTCTTTCAAAGAGACGTTGGCACGGGAAGCTGACCACTCGAGCCACGATATTATGTTTCTTCTTCAGCTCGTTCGCCGCGTCCAACGCAAAGGACAGCTCTGCGCCGACGCCAATCAACGTGATATCTGCCTTGCCATCCGCAGGCTCTTCGAGAACATATGCACCGAATTTCACCCCATCACGCCGAGTCTGCTTGAGTTGCGGTACTGCATGGCGCGAAGTTGAAATGATCGTCGACGTATTCTTTGCCTCGATGGCCGTAATCCACGCTCCGGCGGTTTCCTCGCTGTCACTGGGTCGGATGTACAGCAGGTTCGGCATGGCGCGGAAGAGAGCCGCGTTTTCGATAGGTTGGTGCGTGGGTCCGTCCTCACCCATGCCGATCGAGTCGTGGGTGGCGGCGTGGATGACTTGTAGTCGCTGCAAAGCGCCCATGCGGACCGCTGGTGCGGCGTACAGATAGAACATAAAGAAAGAGGATGTCACTGGAATGATTGTGTTGGGTGCAAAGGCGGCAAGTCCGTTGGAGATGGCGCACATGGCATGCTCCCGGACGCCGTAGTGGATGTACCGACCAGTGTAGTTGCCGTTGATGCCGCATGTCGTTCTCAGATCGGGCTGCAAGGCTTGTTAGAGATGGGAGCATATTTCGGCTTAGGGTTGAACTTACGTGCTGAAAGTCAACCTTGCCCGGCCAGGTCATATTGACTGACGGTGTCAGATCTGCTGTGCCGACCATGAAGGTATTGATTTCCTTTGCCAAGGGACTCAGAACGAGCCCAGAAGAGGCTCTGGTCGGAGTTGGTTTGTCTGGGAATGCTGTTGGAATCAGATTTTTCCAATTCTCAGGAAGCTCTCCTCGAACGCGAGCTCGAAACTCAGCACCCAAATCAGGATGCGCAGCAACGTAGGCATCAACTAATTTATTCCACTCCCGGACGTATTCCTCGCCCCGAGCAGGGAGATCTTCAAAGAACTTCCTCACTCGATCGCTAATGACGAACGACTCCTCTGGGTTGAAGCCGTACGCTTTCTTCTGCTCTGCAACATCCTTGGCTCCAAACGCAGCACCATGGGCGTCAGCAGTTCCTGCAACACCGCTTCCGAGACCAATTATCGTCCGGATATTGATGAAAGTGGGCTTATCTTTCGACGCCCGCGCCTTCTCCAAAGCAATGACTATGGCTTCTACATCATAACAGCCGTCTTCGATATCAATCACATCCCACCCGCAAGCCCGCATTTTGGCATTCACGTCTTCTGTATTCGTCATATCCACGGAGCCGTCACAGGTGATTTGGTTGTTGTCGTAGATGATTGTCAGATTGTTCAGTTTCAAGTGCCCAGCGTAGGAGATTGCTTCGAGTGCAACGCCCTCCTGCAAACATGCATCTCCAACCATGCACCAGGTATGATTGGATACGACATCGTAACCTGGCCGATTGTAAGTGGCTGCAAGATGCTTTGTGGCCATCGCTAGCCCGACGGCGTTCGCCACACCCTGTCCCAGCGGGCCAGTGGTAACTTCTATTCCCTCATGCTCGATCTCTGGGTGTCCGGGGCAGAGCGAGTCGACGCGCTCAGAGTGGTAGGATTTGAGCTGGTCAAAAGTCATGGCCTTGTAGCCTGTGAGGTGAAGAAAGGTATACTGGAACAAGCAAGTGTGGCCTGCAATTGTCAGTCCATTCCATCCAGAATTTGACATGTGGACTCTGACCATTAGACAAGACAAACCGATCACGATTAAACCAATCCGGTGTATGAGGCGCATAGCGCATGACGTATCGCCAGAGAGCAACTCCTATGGCAGCCATGCCAATGGCACCGCTGCACCAAGAATCACCATCAGCAGTGAGTTTTGGCGATCGATGGAGGAGACTCAATCTTACCCGGGATGTCCGCCATTGAACTGCTGGCACAAATCTGAAATCAATATACGGAATGTCTTCAATACCAGGTCATGTTCCGAAGATAACTGCTTCAGTAGGGGCAGCGACGACGTTGCTGCCGCGGAATCGGATCCTCTGGCTGTTGTTGACTCGACCATGATTACACAAGAACTCCTTATCAGGACTCTTGACAAACTACTAGGCAATGCGCAAGCGCATCTCATAGAATGATAAGCAGGATGATCGTATTTATAACCAAAGACCTGTCCCACTCGCGCTTGATCGCGCGGCTTGCGAATGAACTACTGAAGATATTGAACTTACCATTTTTGGAAACCCGAGCCTCCGCATTCCTGAGTGGGATCTTCCGAGCCCTAAGTCTTGGCATTACCCCGGATCATCGGCCGATCGGTTCGCCGTATGCACCGGCGGGGGTGACAGTGAGGGGACGTCCACTGACTATCATCCGTGATACAGGGGCACTGTAGTAGCTCAGACTTGTCCTTATAAGTTGAGGTTACCTCCCACACTGGTAGCAACGAGTGTAGTCTCTGATCATCTTTAGTCGTAGTCAGGATGTCTCCGTCAGTGCTTGTCGGCCAGCCTCAGAAGGGCCCTGTCATCGGCACCAAGGCTGCATCTACCGATGCTGAGGTTCTGCAGAATCTTCCTCTGCCGAATCCTTCGCTGCAAGTTACTGCAGATCAGCAGATTAAACTAGTCGAGGCGCCTGTTTACAAGCCTAAGCGTGGGGAGGTGCTTCTACACATCAAAGCTACCGGAATTTGCGGGTCTGTAGCAATTTTGACGTGTCAGTCAGATGATAGCTGACAACAAGGATATTCTAGTTCTGATCTTCACTTCTGGAAGACGGGTCGCATCGGAGAGCTGGTCTTTGAAAGCGACGGCATCATCGGGCATGAAGCGTCTGGTGTGGTGTTGGCTTGCGGCGAAGATGTCATTAATTTTAAGCCAGGTTTGTCAATTTTCCATTACTTGTTGAATGCTGCAAAGTTAACTGCTATTTAGGTGACCGAGTAGCTATCGAACCCGGCGTCCCGTGCCGAGAATGCTTCTTGTGCATGGAAGGACGATACAACCTCTGCGAAGACGTCCAATTCGCCGGGGTTTATCCTTATGATGGCACCATGCAAAGATACAAAGTCCATCCGGCCAAATGGCTACACAAGTTTGGTCACCCAACGCAGACTTGTTCATAACCAGAAGGACTGACTCGTACGTATCTTTTAGATTGCCTGACAATTTGTCATATGCCGAGGGAGCTCTTCTCGAGCCCCTCTCAGTCGCTATGAGCGGGCTTAGGACAGCCGGTCTAAGTCTTGGTCGTGGCGTCCTTGTCTGTGGCGCTGGCCCCATTGGTCTCATCACTCTTGCCGCTGCACGAGCATCCGGAGCTCACCCTGTCGTCATCACCGACCTGGAACCCCGTCGACTGGAGTTTGCGAAGGAGCTTGTTCCCAGCTGCCTCACCTATCAAGTCAACCGAGATCTCGACGCCCAGGAGAACGCCAAAGCTATCCGAGCATTGTTCGGAGATGCCTACTCTGCCCCAGAGACGGTTTTTGAATGCACTGGCGTCGAGAGTAGTGTCTGCATAGCGTCGTATTCCGCCCGTCGTGGAGGGCAGGTCATCCTCATTGGGGTTGGCAAGTCAATTTTGAACAATCTTCCTTTCATGCATCTGTCCTTAGCCGAGGTATGTGTCCTTCTCTCTAGCTCCGTGATGCGAGGTACTAATTCGAGGGTAGATCGATCTGAAGTTTATCAATCGCTACACAGACACTTGGCCACCGGCTATCGCTTGTCTCAGCGGCGGGATCTTGGATCTGAAGAAAATGGTCACGCACACTTTTCCGTTGGAAAAAGCAATGGACGCCCTGCAGCTTTGCTCGAATCCCGCAAACGGCAGTATCAAGACGTTGGTGGTGGATGATGTGGACTTCACACTGGATCTGAACTCTTGACACCGTTCTGAAAAATGCTGTGAATGCCGTGTACTAATATACGGACCAATCCACGCCATAGGACTAGTGTTACTAGGAGGGAATATACAATCTTTTTCAAACATAATTCGAATGATGAATGCAATGATTAGTACTTAGGTGCCGCGAGGTTCTTGAAAATGCACCTAAGGCAGTGAAGCGCTTTCCCCGCTACTGAGTTGATCAAAAAGAAGTTCCCAAAATGAAATAGTATGCCAAGAAATACTGCAACTATCATGAGAAATTTGCCTATTTAAGTAGTTACGGTCTGCCCAGGTACGCAATTGCCTACGAGTCTCCCACTCAATGTCTCGCGTTCTGTCACAGACTGACATGTCTCTGTCTGACATCAAGCATGAGATTCATTCCGATATGATTCACTCTCTGCCATCGTCTACAAGCTCTTGGAGCGCGTTGCGTGCTCCGCTCTCTCACTGGAATGCCGAGCATGGAGACTCGAATCCCACAACGTCAGCCTATGTCTCTCCACGAGTGGATGTCCATGCTTCTTTGGGCGACTGGACAATTGGTAGCGACAGTTTCTCACAAGATCCGGGATATCTCGCTTCACGGGAACAACTACGATGCATGCTCGTGAATGCTGCCCAATCGACTGGCCCTGCCAGTTTCATCAATGACGAGCAAGATAATGGCCCAGGTGGCACACCGCAAGCACCACTGTTTGTTTCAAGAAGGAATCAGATTCGATATCTTCAGAACTATATCGGAGAGGTTGCCCCTTGGGTAAGCTTCTCGCTTCTGTGCACTACGATTGCAGCACAGCAAATGAGAATAGGAGACTGATGATAGTGCTGTAGTTGGATATGTTCGACCAGGAGCGCTATTTTGGCATTGTAATACCGGCTTTGGCGCGCGATTTTTCTGCCCTGTATTATGCAATGCTCGCCATTTCTGCGCGACAGATAGAACGCAAGCAGGGCAGTCAGCAAGACTCATTCCATAGCTTACAGCTCTATCAGGAGTCCATCAGACTCCTCCGTCCCCTCCTTGAGCTCCGAGATCAGAAAGTCGTAGCCGCCTGTGTTATCCTATGCTGCTTAGAGATGATGTCCGCGCGGGCGCAAGATTGGAGACGGCATCTCGAGGGATGCGCGGCATTGTTTGACGCTTTTGGCATTCATGGCTTTAGCAACGGCCTATTACGAGCGGTGTTTTGGTGCTACGCGAGAATGGGTGAGTCTTGATGTTGTCACTGCTGATTCTTCATCTAATTGAGTAGATGTCTGTGGTGCTATGATATCGGATGGAATCCATCGCACACTGTTGCCTCCTTCAAAGTGGCTCCCCCCTGGACATGATCATGCTGATTCCCGTCGACTATTCTATGCTGAAAAAAAGCCAGACATGCATGCGAATTATGCCGTGTATCTTAGCGCCAAGGTCAGCGAACTGTTGTCGGATCATACCAGATACACTGAGCTTGGAATCGACAACGGATGCACGGCAGACTCATTTCAAGAGCGCTGGCTCCGACTGTGGGACGATTTGCAAGATTGGTACCATCGTCGGCCTAGTGAACTACTCCCGGTTCAAACAATCCAAGAGAAGCCTTTCCCGCGGATATTTTTCGTCCACTGGGCGGCAATCTCCTCCAATCAACTGTACCACGCATCGTGCATTTTGCTGCTCAACATCAAGCCCACAAGCCTAAAACTTCACTCTAATCCAGTGGCATCCGCATTGTGGCATGCTCGTCGCGTGTGTGGCATTTCCTTGACGAATCCACATCATGGATGCCTAAACAATGCTACTCAAGCGCTGTGGATCGCGGGCCGTCTGTTTACACATCGATCCGAGCATGAGATAATCTCCAATTTGATCCGTTCGATCGAGAAAACCACGGGATGGGGCATGACCTGGAGGATTAAAGACTTAGAGATTGCATGGGGATACGCTTCACACCAAGAAGAAAGTATTGACGATCCATATCGAGTATTCACGGCTCGATGAGGACCCGATCAGATTCCGTCCATAGACCTCCACTCCTCGAGCAGGTCGGAGATAACAAGGTCGATATTCCACCCTGTAAGTTTCTGAATTTTCCGAAGCCCTTCGATAATCGTCAACTGCTGCGATTCATGTGTCATGCGTCTAGCCGCGACAATGAATGAAGAAAGAAGACACGGATCCCAGTGTTCCCTATGGACGTTATTCAAAGCTATCCCGCATATCCGCTGCGCATGCCACAACGGCGACATGATCGATGGGTGTTGCTGGCGGAAGTCCGCCTTTTGAATCGTCCGTGGCTTATGGGACAGTAGAACCAGCATCGCAGTGTGATAGAGCTGGTTGCCAAAAATAGCCGCGCCACTGGTGAACACAATTGAGGGGAAGTCGGTGCTGGACGTGTCTTCTATCACTTCTGATGAGATACCGAATTCCAGAATGGGCTGGAACTCCTCATTTCTACTGCGGTACCAGTTCTGAAGCTCGTCAACAAGATGCAACCAACTCTCTCGGATGCTTTTCGTTCTTTGCTGAGAGCCTTCTCTGAGAAGAGCAAAGACTTGCGCGCAGAGAAACAAAGGTCTGTTGGCGTAAACACAAATCTGTTCACAACGGCTAGTCGGCTCTATTGTCGGCACGTTGGTGAGGAAATCTGATGAGAGAATGCCGCCAAAATCGCCATTTGCGAGCATCCTACTGACAGCTGATCACTATTAGTTTGGTTGTATACCTTATAATTTTTTTTTTTTTTTTAATTACCGTACCTAGTCTCAGGCAAAGCCAATAGGTGGCAGTACTCAAATGCCAGTCCCGTTCATTTGCCGCCGGAGGCGGCCTCTCGATTTCACTGAAATTTATCTCTAACCATGTGCCGCGCACGTCTAATATAAACCGTCGCACCATATCCAAGCAAGACGAGAGTAAACAAAGAATCGAAGTACTGTCTTGTGCGGCTGCATGTAGCGTGGCAGCGTAGCGAGAATCTTCGTCAATCCTGGTCAACCGGTATTCGGCATTTTGACGTGCTCCATCTGAATTCAAAAGCCTCAACGATATGTCAGCAAGTGCAAGTATCGACGATAACAGCCGAGCCGCGGCTGGAGTTGTTTCCATCGCCGCTTGGATGGCCAAGATTCCGAAAGTTTGGTTCTGATCACAAATATCGAGCTGACCCAGTGTTAGTCTCAGCTCCGAATTCGGAATCAAAGTACTCAACGAACCCATGGAGCAAGTTCATATCGGAAGTGTCTGAGAAGTTCGAGCTTTGTCTGCTCGTCCACATGACCCGTCGTGGAAGATGTGGTCGTAGATTTCACCAAGGAGACTGCCGCGCTGCCATCATCTTGGTAGACGGATGAATCACTGGCTTCAAGGCGGCGATGCGCGTCATCAACACTCAACGACAACAAACTGTTAGCTGCGACATCTTCTGATGTAGTCAAACGATCCGGAGTGTCGTATTCGGTGACTGTGACAAGATAACTTGCGGAAGACGCAGATTCATGCTGTGGCGGAGTGTTAATCAGGCCCGTAGCAGTATCACGGTGTGCTCCACCGAGAGACTCGAACGATGTCCCCCGCCTTCTATTCTCACTATGCTGGGTCGGACTGCTTTGACGCGATCTATCTACAAACTACATGCCCATATGTCAGCCGTAACGCACGGAAAAAAAAAAAAATTCCTCGAAAATATAGACGAATCCATGCCTCTATGCTTGGATATTTCTTCGTATCCTGATTGCGACGTTTTGACTCCAATGTCCATGCGTTTTTCTCCAAGAAGGTCAGCTTCGTCCCATATTCACACCGAAACCCTTTTTCCACGCAATTTCGGCATCGGGGCTTTCCCTCATCGCCTGCGATTGATGTCTGTCAGCACAACACAGCCATAGGGATTTGACTTATCGATTCGGAAAATTGGCCTACATTTTCGGCGCCGTAATCGGCATCGTTGACATCCGGTTCTGCACCGTTTTGGGCGTACAGATTCTGACGATTCGGGCATTCTTTGAGGCATTTATGATCAACTTCTTTTAAAGACAAGAATTATTACGTATTGATGTGAAATACGAGAGGTCTCGAGCGTCAGTTCCAACAAGCTTCTACGACGGCATGGAGTGTCTGACACCAATCGCAGCTTTGTTCGAACCGCTTCTCCAAAAGGAAATCTGAGCCACCACTTTCCATATGTGGTTAGCTTTTAACTTAGGTTTCGGCCTCGGTCGTTGGGCCGTTAACTTACTTAACCTACTAAGTACAGGTACTCAGCTTTGGTTTCGTACCCAAACTTTCACGCAGGGTTCGCTGTTAAGGTTCGGAATAGACGGTGCTAGGATAGTTTACCCCGAGACACGAGATCTCTCGGTCCTGTTGAGGACTTCATCATTCGGATCTGCCTGGCTCAAGAGTACCTTCAACTATTATTCTAGTTGTCATTGAAAAGCTACTTCCGGCTTGACTATGCGGCCATCCTTTGGTCCATCAATCCTCCTTTTCTAGCTACGATGTTGCTGAGTTGAAGCTGTAACCATAAGGATGAATGGGGTTGGCGATGCAAACCTTAATCGGTCAGAATGCAACGAACACCTTGACTGCGCGAGTTCTCTGGCACTGATACAATTGTTGAAGCAAAAGAATCTTCATGGCCAGGATTAGGATTGGTATTTGAACATTACTTAGATAACATTCAAGAGTGAGGAATGTGCAGGTACATGAGGCAGCAACATCTGAGTGTAGATATCGCTCGATCGAGCTCAGCACTCTCCAATTGTGCGATTAATACACATAGTTGTCAACGAAACTTTGCCGAATTTATCCAGGTCTGTAGAGCATGACCATCACCACTTGCGATCGTACCATTCAGCCTCGACATCCGCAACAACAGAGGGATCCACGTCGCAGCCCTTTTGCACGTAGAATTTTCCGGAATCCGGATCCCCTTGCTTGAAATACGTCTTGTAGGTTCGGCAACCGATCTGACGTCCAATGGGGTAATAATATTGAACGTCTTCCCAATTAAGTAGTGCTTTCACTCTGACACTGCCATAATTGTCGCCGCTGAAAACGTAGGTGAATTCGGTTTCCACACAGTCGCGGACTGGCACACCTCGTGGTCCGCCATCTATTGATAGTCAGTAAACAAGGGATTTCACTAGCATAGTTACATCCGTGACAGTGAAAGATATTGGCATACCAAATCCTTTGCATGTATGACTGATGTGGTCAACAACGCCAATGGGACCCGAGCGCATAGTGCAATGATGTTGTTCCGTCCCCCATGTTTTGAACTCAATATAGCATTTTCCGTCTACGCCTGCAACAAGTTCCATCCAACCCGCATCCTCTGGTTCATGATCCAGATTGGCGCTCACAACAGAGGCCAGCAGAGGGAGAGCAACGGTAGCGAGAGTCGAGAGAAGTTTCATGATGCGTGCGATTCTTCGATTCCTCGAATAAACGAGAAACCCCAGGATTGACGTCTTCTCCAGCAGGAATGCGTCGGCCGATGAGGGGAAGATGGTCTGCCTTATAACTCGAGAGACTGAAGAGTCGCTGATTGTTGAGGCCCTTAGTCACCTTTCAATTGCCAAATCGTGGTAGGATCGTGGGTTTAAAAGGAGAACGGGCTAAGTAGCCCAATAAGATTAGTCTATGAACAACCCCTTAATTAATGAAATGGCAGCGTCATGCTCGGTTCTTTTGACACTCTGCAGGTTTACCAATTCAGGATTCAATTTCTGCTAGGCTTTTCTGCTACAACATATTGGGCTAGTACCTACCTCCACCTACGAAGTCCTGGCAGGACCAAATACTTATTAGTGCCGAAGTCTGATATTTAATCTATTCGAGCGAGAAGCAAATGGGTGAGATTATAATCTCACAACCGAAAACCGCAGACTACCATGGAGCTTCTTAGTACTCCGTACTCTTACGAGGATGTAGCCAGAGAATCGCAGTATCCGCCTGGCTTAATACTACTGGTATATTAGTCCCTCAATTCACTGTCACTAGTACTCAGTACTTGAGCGTTTTTGTTTTATGCAATGAAAATTTACACTATAACCTACCCCCAACCACAAGATCAAAATTATGTTCAGTAGCCGACCGGGATTGCTGTGCTCCATCCTTTAAGCCTCAAGGCCCATCATGGCTCATCCGCAGGAGGCCGACAGAAGAGGCGCTAAATTAAAAATGGACTAGATAAAGGGACCGAACGTGGCGCCAAGACACTAATCCATATACGGAGTATGCAGTGACCAATAACACCAGCATAACTAAACCTGGAATGGTTAGTGCGCAACCTCAATGTCAACAGAGCTGGAGCACCCATAGAGACGTGTGTCTGGAAAAGAACTTTCTTCGAGCCTGAAAACGCTCTCACAGGCTAAGTACGGTTGCTACCTACATAGTAAAAAAGTGAGCATATATACGAGTACAGAGTTCTATGTCTAATTATCCCTGTTTCATATAATGAGCTGGCAACTTAGATGATCGGTGATGCGAAACCCTGTGCTGCCGAATTGTCGATGTCCCGACGCTGCGGTACTCCATGCAAGTAGTACTCCGTATATTTGGAGTCTTGAGCGAACTGCACTGTTGGAGCAGGGGTGACAGCCGCCCTCGGGTGACCAGGGTGCCAAGCTGTCCTCGGGTTGTCCGACGGAGGTGGATCCAATCATCAACAGTTCGAGGGGGCTTTGCGCTCCACAGGGCGTTGGATAGGTTAAATGATGCCAATCAATTTGAACGTCGTTTATTAACACGAATTCGTGATTTCTGGTTAACTGTGCTCCGTACGGAGTCCTAATTACTAATTACTGTCGAAACTTATAAACACTAATAACAGGCACCGCTCCTACTCAACTACGTAGGCTGCGTCGTCCCGACGCTAATGCAGGAACAAATGGATAACCTGGGCTAGACTAGGATGTTTGCGCCCATTTCGCGGTAGCCAAACTGAAATTCTGAAATTGGACTGGGCCACTCCCTCGCAGTTGGCAAAGCGAACGAACAGCACCATAAGAACGCCAGATACAAATGCATAACTGTTTCACGTCGACAGTCTCTTTGCCGTGTAGTACTGTGTTAAAAAAAAAAAAACCCCTATAAGGCTCTTGACAGGCTAGCCTCCATTGATTTGAACCCTAGTTCTGGGAAGCTACTTATCAACGTTCTTGGACAGTGCACTCCGTTTGTTCTTGTACGTCCAAAGCAGTTTTCTCTGTTCTGCTTACCCACACCCTAAGCCACTCTTACAATAGCGTTCGTCGCTTTCGGTTTCGGCTCTCCTTCAATCCAACAGGTCGTAATATGTCCCGTTTTTGTATTTAGGTCTACCACTTACCACTTGACAAAGTAATTATATTGATGGTGCATATTCGAAGTCGCAGGCAGCTGTCCATCGGAAGGTATTTGCATTTCTGTCAAATGAGGATATTAACTCGAAATGGGCAGGCGATGTGAATGAGAGGTTGGAAACTTGATTCCTGGTTTGATCTCAAACACAAATTCACTGACTACTTGCTACACACCGAGTGGCTGTCCATCCAGGAAGTCAGGGACAAAGTTGTGATTGAAAAACCAATGCTCGACGCCTCCCTCTCTGACAATGCCGAAAACCTCCCTGATCGCCAAAAGGTTGGATAAAAGTGGAGTCCTCTTTGGGGCCAAGCACTCGGCCGTCCAGCTGATAGCGGCGCAAGGTTGTCCTGCCTGAGGCGACTTCGTAGATAACGGGCTGTCTAATATTCTCGCCCCGATAGTAGACAATTCCAGGAGTTAGACTGACGGGATGACGTCGTGAGTTCAGAAGATTGTCCATGGAGATTGACATGTTCGACCCATCGGCCACTCAACCTGTCAGCGGCAAAGTCATACATGAGAAAAGGACATCCCCGGTCGTCAACGGCAGCTTGGTTTGCTGCACTTCGGGCAGATCCAGCTTCCAGTTTACCTGAAATACCACCAGCACATCCTCATCCTGGGCAACGTGCAATAGGCTAATATTAGCAATCGAGTATGGACTTTCGATATTGATCTTTCGGACAAGATTAGAGGTCAGATCCCAAATGAAGACGGCTGGCTAGAACCGGAAATCGGTCACAATGGCCACTTTGTCTTTCACTAGAGAGCGCGGCGAGGGGTAAGGAATATGATCAGGAAAAGTAAAATGGTTTTGGTAAAACTCCGTGACGTTCGTAAATCAAATGCTGCTAGAATGAAATGACACAGGTTGTCACTAAGTTATCCGTGTTAGACGGCCGACGCTGCAGGAGCTAATTGATTTGGAAACTTCAAAAACTTACAACCCCTCGTCAATGAGTTGAACGAGATAGCGATCAGACCACATAAAGATACTTTCGTTGACAACAAAGTTGTCGTCGAAATATTCGTATTCGGGGCAGATGAATCTCTCTCCCGTTTCGAGATTTAACATTTGCAGTTTCCTGTCATGCCGAGTGCGGTAACACAGTCGGCGCGAGCGCAGCCTGGCCACGGCGGGAGGAGCGACATAATATTTTTCATCATACCATAATTCTGGTGGCAGTTCCGATGAACAGCGGAGAAAGATTTTTTGACCGGTCTGCCACACTGTAACCTATGTTGCCACTCGACATACCTCGCCGCATCGGTAATCCGCGCGCATCAATACCGTTCGAATCCAGGCTCAGGGACCTGAATGCTTTGTGCAAGACACATGCACTGACTGAGTTGCTCGTGAGAATTGCTCGCCAACGTTTCGACACCTTGGACTTTGTCAGCATAGAAATTCATTCCCTTGCCAACGTAACATTTAAACAGCAAATGAAGCGAAGAACGCACCCTCTGGCTCCGGATAACGTCTGTTGGGTTCAGAAAACGTGCGACGTTCATCACAAGCTCCAAAGGCAAGGAGCCAACAATATCAAATTGATGCTGCGGCTTCATTTGAGTCTGTTCAGGCTTCTCCTGTGGCATTAAAACAGCCGCTAGTAATCAGAATAAAACGCCTAAGAATCAAGAATCAATATGTGTCATGAACTCTTTACCGGATTTACTTCGTGCCAAAGATCATAACAGATTTATGCTTCATGCAACTGATTGAGCCGTCTCATTGTGTGCATTGTCTTTCAGCATCTCACAGCAGACCCGTTAATACTTGGAAGGTGAAAGTATTCCGACACTCCGCATGGATGAGCCCGATCTCCGCGTCAAAAACCAGTCAACAAAAGCCACGCGCACTTGAAATCAAAAGGCCATCCGTACGAATGCTACTCCCAGAATAAGGACGGACAAAGTAAACGCAGCTGAAACTCGAATCTTCTTCCGTTAGAATCTGGATGCCGCTTCCTGCGTAAAAACGCCTCGGAGCGATTAAGCTGGGGATCGCGTCAATTATCGCGAAAGAAACATCACAAGCTTGACAACTTCCCAAGGAAACTTATGCTGAGTGCACAAAATGAGGTAGGTTCAATATCTTCGGTACTATGGTCTGTAAAGTCCAGTACTCCGTGGAGCGCAGATAAAAGCCAATTGAACGGAACTGCATTCGCTATTGGCATTGTACGAAGCTAATCGAGGCCCGTTATAGAACGCTTGAGCTGGCAAAATACATCTATCCGTCTTCAATTGCTGTGTTAGATATGCTTTGCGAGAGGAAAGCTTGAACATGTGAGGCGTCGAATCTGCCGAGAATTGAACTCAGCACCCGAGTGTCACCAGGTCTCCGCAAAAATCTGGCCCTAGCTTGTCGAAAATAAGGTACTCACAAGTGCGGAGAGTCAGTCCAGTTACGGATTGAGCAGGTGCTAAGCCCAACAGAACTGATAAAGACACCCCATCCCTTATTTGGCCCAAGTTATTGGTAACCTAACCCTTTGCTAGCTCTCATCAAACACTGTTCACTAACTTCCAGTGGTTACTTAAGTGCCAATGAGGTTACCAAATATCCGCGAAATGAATCGTGACATTATCAAATCCATAGATATACCAGCAGGATGACTAGTAGTAATCCTCCGTCGGATGCAAAAGTTTTGTCAGTCTAGGCACGGTTTTCAAACAATGAGTCATTGCTCAACCATCACGAGACATACTAGTTAATGCTTTACGTCAAACACAACCTCATTTATTTTTCATCCATCAATTGATTGCTGTATGGATCGGCTACGATGTTGCCGAGTGAAGCTCTAACCCTAATGAATTGATGGATGAGTCTTGGCGACGCGAGCCGTAGATCCAAGAAAGTGAGATCGATTATGATCCGCATTATCTTCGTTGGTTGATCTCGCCCCTCAACTAATTGATAGAGGAAATTCCAACGGGGAAGGTTGAGTCAGGAACAGGTGATCGACGTTGCGTAGGTTCCCAATAACTCGACCCTTGTAGTGAGCCTGGAGTCTTGGACGAACCGCACGAGTCAGTGACAGGTTGCAAGGCACCAAGTCTAACCTCCAGTAACCCGGAAAAAAACAAAAACGATCCAATCATGATCAGCCGGCGGCAGTTTAACGCTCCATGGGATGTAGGCTACATGATGCCAATCTTGCCGAGAATCTTCAATCCGATAGACATAATGAGGGGCGGTGGCCGTGGTGACTTGCATTCAGGCTACGATGAGACATGGCTGCAACTGCAGAGTTCCGGCTTGGTTCTTGTCAGAGACGTTATGAGAGCTCCCTTTTTTGGCCGAGGTGAGAGTTCTCACATGACTTTTGAGCTGTGCACATCCATAAATCGGTTGGGGGGCGAGCAAGAGCGCGAGGGCGGGGGGCAGGATCGTCGTTGAATACTCTGCGCGCCGTTTAGTAGGTCTCCAGTGCTGCTCGAACTGGGGCTCCTGGTCGAAAATCGCGCGCAGCCATTCCCGCTGCTCTGCGTACGCGTCGTAGCCTAACACCTCCTCGATTATGATTATTCATACTATCGTATTATGTACTTATGGACTTGAGTCACGAATAATTTCTAGCGCTACGGATGCTCATCCTAAAAATAGGCTGCGTTATCTAATTAAACGGGAACTAACGCAGGAACAGACTGAGGACGAGATGCGGAATACTCCACGGTCTGTGGGAGCTTTCGATCTAAGGCTAATTAACAGCATCAAGACATCACGACATAGATAAAGAACTTCGTAAGGCCGAGAATCAACCTGCTCTTTGGCATCGACTAAACAGAAAAAAAAAAGAGGTATCGAGAGAACTTCAGCAGCAGTTGCATTTAACTGTCAATTCCGGAGGCATACCACTTCAGTGCAAGTTGTATCGTTCTATTTTCTGTCGAAGTGTCGGCATATCAACGGCAGGATTGAGTACAGTACTGAAGATCTTACGATCTGTAAGGCTGTAAAAGAAATGCGGAACGACACATAACCCTCGAACAACGATTGAGAGTGTATGAGGGCAGAAACTTGTAATTTACAATCGTAGACTTGCCGACTTTGTCCTGTATACATTGAGTTCTTGCACACAATTACTATTTTCTGAATACAGAGCAAGAATGATACCTGCATATAGAGTACTCTACGCACATCAGTTGGTTATTTTTCAGAACAAGCTTGACGACGCCTTGATCCGGAGGGCCAACACTTCCAGACATGAAAGCTTAGATTCGAAAAGTGAAAGATGAGGTTCGTGTTGGCTGTAAAATACGAAGGGATGAGCGAAGAGTTCCTCATCGTCGACTCGTTTTGAAGTAACTGTATTTAACCTGGTTGATGTTCATTACTAAAGCTCTCCAATACGTGAAACATACAATGGTACCATGGAGGTGAATAGCAGTATAACGGCATCTATGTCCTGATAATCACGCTGCCTGATCCAATACCTCACCGGCGTACAAATACACAAACTTGCCGACAAACTTTCGTGAAAGCCAGCCAGCTTTGAGAGAACTAGCAGCCATCTTCATTGGCGATCGTACCACTGAGTGTACGATGAGATAAGTTGCGGATCGATATCGCAGCCGTTCTGTACCCATTCCTCACCAGGTTGCTCCGGGCTTTCATAAGGCAACATGTACGTTCGACAACCAACCTTGGTCCCAAGAGGGACTCTGGTCGCAAGCCAGCCAGCATCCACGTAGATCCCTCCGTGATATTGACCACTGTAAATTAGAGTGTTGACGTTGTTGTTGCAGGATGGGACTGGAGGAGACCGAGCTGAGCCATCTGTTAATCGCAGTGAGCAGACATCCCCTGACAATTTTTCCTCTCTATGATGGTAAGGGAATGGCATACCGAACGCCTTGCATTTGGACGTGGCCTGGTCAACGGTTCCAATTGGGGCAGTGGTCACAGTGCAAGGTCTTTCGTCCGTTCCCCAATTGCTGAATTGAAGGAAGCAATTTCCAGCTGCATCCGCAACGAGCTCCACATACTTGTCAATCGGCGGATTGACACTCATGACGGGGGTGAGAAGAGGAAGAAGTGTTGCAGCAACTGTTGAGAGCTTCATGATGCGATTCCTGTGAAGTTGATGCTTCGAATCAGTGAGAAAGCAGCGTGGATTGGTATCTTTTCAGCAGTGACCTGCGTCGACAAATGGGGAATGAAATTTGCTTTTATAGTTGAAAGGCCAAGATTACTGATTTTTAACTATACTCTGTCGAGTCCTCTACCAGCTTGCAACATTGAAAGTTCAGTTACTGTAGTTTTCAGCAGAGAAGCTATACGCCATGCTTCTCCAGTCCAGGTAACCAATGAATTGAATTGCATCAACCAACAGATGCAAATAGACCCGGACGCCATCATAGCTGGTAAATCGTCCTATTTTCTAAGAGGATTCCGTATGACCAATTCGGATCCAATGTACTCCGTTCTCCGTATGTAGGTATGTACGAGTAAGCTTTGGGCCCCGTCCGAGGCGACAAGAGCAATCAGCTACCGGGGAAATAAGTACCCCGTACGGAGCACGTCCTCAGCACTAACAATCCTTCGAGTCAGTAACCGATCAAGGGCAACCCTGGGTTTCTTGCTTGTGTGGGTCCTGCTGAATGGCCTGGGTCATGGGGCTATGGAGATGGAGAACCGGAGTTAAACCAGGTCATTTTGCGAACTTGCTACGGATATCTCCGGCATGCAACCTTCTTCCGAGTACTCTGCAGAGAACGTGCAGAGTCCTTCGATAGCGTCATGATCAGGTTGTACAGATTACTATACTCTGTACGGAGTAGTCGTCCGAATGTGGCCTGTCCGCAAAAGTATCCATTCGACCGTATTACTTCGTACCTGTGTCTACTACGTGATCGATCAGGACTCGGTTTGAGATGGCCGCAAGACAGGACTCGCCACAGGGGGTGTGCTCGTAGGGGGCCAACTAAGTACCCAAAGGGACAGTAGGGGCTCGTGGCCATCGAGAGTCGGAACTCCGGAAGGAACGTTTGAATTTGCACTATTGGATTACAGTAACTAAGCGTAAGTTGGTTAACCTTAATTACTCCGTATCACTACTCCATACAGCTCGAGGGCATGTGGCAGAAAAGTCTTCAAAGAGTAGTTACGAGTTGACGGGTAACTGGTCTTTCTTCTGTTCTGACCATCAGAGCCAGTCGAATGTAATACTAATTAGCTCCACGGAAACCAGGCTCTCATGAAAGTGAGTAGTACTATAAGTACCCCGTACTCCCCATCTCATCAGTACAAGCAAACT
>NW_027192361.1:1634591-1683915 GCF_041956635.1 Thermomyces lanuginosus | reverse complement strand
ACAAACCCTACCATGCTGCCAGCCCGGCGGTTTGATGCTCTCTGTACCAGACAAATACCCCCCACCTCCTCCGTAGTTAAATCTTAATTACTTCTGCCCAAACGTCGTAGTGATCTACATACGCTAACCAAATTTGGTGATCGAGACAACCAACATGGTGGCGGCGACAGATCCAGTTTGTTGGTAGCTTGGTAGGCCGTAGCCCAATGCACAGGGGATTATCGTCCTGAGGAGTGAGGACAAGGGCTGTAGCTAATGTAAAGACAAACGTTGGCCTATGGTAGACATGACCTAGGTGAGTTCACTACAATTACGAGTCATCCACACAGCACACACCCAACACCTTGACGCTTTCGAGGTTCTTGGTTGGTCAGCTTCACAGCCATGCAGTATGTGTTCATCGGGACCTGCATACGGTCACCCCTACCCTCTGTGGCCTGCACGAACGATCGCAAAATTGAATTGTCTGGCTCAAGGAGATCGGAGTGCTGGCAATGAGTTGGGTGGGTAAAACGGCAGCGTCATTGTCAGAAGCCCAGAAAAAACGAGTGACTATAATGAGCTATCCTCCTCGGTCGCGTCTCGCCTTCAAGACTGACAGAATAGCTACCAATTGACGCTCAAACTTGAACAATGCCACAATCACGGTTTTTCATCTTCGAAGCTCGATCAATCCGTGCATCAGCACGAAGATATCACGGTTTTGTGCTAGGTGATAACTATCAAAAGTGACTTGGTATTGTTCCCTTCCTGGACACTAACCATCTGTCGGCGTTCTCCCACGGGTTCCCAACAACTCGAGACGCCTCATGGGCGTGAGTACAAGTCTGTTCAGATCTAAGGCTGCTCATACTCCACTACTTGCAGCGAGGGACAGAACCTGAGCCACCAGGTATGGATCTGAGACCAGCAGAGTACGTTCGAGCACCATCAGGAGTGACGCATCAACAGAAAAGCCACTCCAGGAATGTGAAACCGCAAGATCTACTATCAAATTGCTACCGCGGAAATAGCTTCTAGAGCTGGCCGTCAAACAGGGCTTGGAATGTGACGTTGCCAGGCCTGGAATGTGGCATAGCCTACATGTTCGTCAAATCCTCAAAAGCATTTCAGTGTCCATACACGATAGCAATTCGATCCTCGAGGGACTGACTGTAAATGAATCTACTTGAACATTTACTATGTACATGCCAGACAAACGAGACTCGTCACTGGTTGCTCAGCCAGTCTTCTCCTCTTTTTTTTTTTTCCGTGGCCGTCTTGACCCTCAGAAATACACGATCTCCTGTGCCAGAAGAGACCCTACTCGACACTCACTGCGTCTGTCTTCAACAATGCATCTCATAGTATGCCCTCGCGCTTCCTGAGAAATTCTCCCTCTACTGATGGTTCACTTACAGTATTCCTTCTGTGTTCTTTCGTTCTGCATCCGCTTCACAGCCGCCGTCACAACCGCGCGTGTCTGGGTGAACTTTTACCGCGACTGTCCCCGAAAATCCAATATCATGCTGAACTCAACCATTCCATCATCGGGCCAAAAACATCACAACATCCGCTCACCTCGTGATGTTGCCGTCGCGACTGTTCGTTCTCCGCCTGTCGATGTCCGGGCTGGCGAGTGCGTTGCTGTCCCCAAGGTGACTCCTAATAATGCCGACTCCCGCTCTGTCTCCGTCGAGGTTGAGATCACCTCAGCCACGCCGTGCGATGGTTGCAGCATCGCCCTCCACGAAGTCGCCGGCTGTATCGATGAGCCTCTTGTCGAAGCGGACGTTGTTGGTTTCTCGGAAAGTACACCGTGTGTGCGGAGAAACTTCGTTGCATTTGATTCCGTCTGGGTGAAATTGGACTAAGAGCCTGACTTCCGCCGGCACTCTGCTTCGTAACGGCTAAACCGTTCTCTTTCCAGGATAAGACCTGCTAGAAGGGATTCTTGTACGTGGGCATATCAAATTAGAAATAGTTCTGGAACCCTCAGCACAGCGATAACCTCAAGATCCAGAAAGGTACTTCTAATAGAGAAAGAAGTGTGGTAAGCGAATACCGTGCCGGCAGTATAATGGCGAGAGAGAAAACTAATAATGATTGATTGCTGGACTGCAACTCCCGAACCTATTTCATTGATCCGGCATGCTTTCAATGAGCAATCTCGGTACGGATATCACATGCAACCATGCAAACGCCCCCCCAGTCTAATGCAGGTTATGCATGTTTCCCAGCTACAAAACACAAAAGACAAGAAACAAAAGGAAACTCGCTGAAGAGCTGCTGATGTACTCCGTCCTTATGCTCAATGTAGCAAGATGCCATGAGAAAAGGAAGAGAAAAAGCACCATTGCACCAACGCCCGGCTAATAATCATCAAATCAAGCAAATGGTACTAAACAGTGGACTATCGAAAGAAATAATCAAAAGACGTAGAAGAAAAGGATAGAACGGTCAAAGGAGTAGGGTTGACTTTCAGTGTCGTCGAGCGCTGGCATGCGGAGGGACGTCCTTCCGTCGATCACCACCAAAATGAACGTCAGGTTCACTCTTTGTCTCGGAGCCGACGCGAACTCCAGGAATTCGTTGTGTTCCTCGAATTGGTGGAACGTTCATTCCACCACCTGTGCGGATAGGAGGCGCTGCATTGGCACTGGCTGAACGTTTGACCATTGTGCGTGCCCGTCCCCGTCGTGCTCGGATCTGTGCCAGAGCCTCCTCGCGGGTGACTGGAGTGCCGGGAATCTTGGCCGAAGGATCGCGGCTCTGGTGATCCTCGGTCCGTAGAGGCACAGTCTGGATAATGGGTCGGTCTGTGGTACCCGGATAGTCTTCTACCGGTGTCATAGCCGATCTCCGACTGCACGGCCGGTCCTCGAAAATATTCTCTTCATTGGTTGTTGATGGGGCTGATTCGTCGTGATGCCCGAATGAAGATTCTATGATTTGCCTGGGCCGGGTTGAAGGGATATCGATGTAATGAGACTGGGGATACCCTTCTGGAGTAGATGATCGCGCATTTTCTGCCGATATTTCTTCTGGTACATCGGCATTGGGAAGGACAAGTGGCCCTGCATGACTCCGTTCCAGAAGGTCGTGATGAACATCTAGATGCGGCGGCGATGGGACTGTCTTGAAGGTGCCGGTCTCCGGGCAGAAAGTCACAATCGACTCCCGCGATGCCTTTGCGGGCCGCGCCATCTGCCTATCATCCCTTTCATGCGGTGTCGGAGGGGTCCTGGCTGATGCAGGGCTGCCGACTGGTGAATGCGCTGATTCAGCAGAGTCTTCTTCTGGCATGTCATGGGGCTCCGAATCTTCGTTTTCCATATTGGGATCAGTCTGATGCTGGGGATGGGCTTCCGCCCATTCGCGATCGTGCACGTAGTCGTAGCCTTGCTCCTCGGCGATTCGGCATGAGCATCGTTTGAATTGGCACTCCATCTTCATGAACTGGATCATATCTTCAGCTCTCCGTCGCTGCCGTTGTTCCCATCGAATTTCGGCTCGGAGCTGTTCAATGAGGTCCCTTTGGTCTTCCTCAGCTTCCGGGTCCTCACTTTCTTTGTCCGAAGCTAAGCACGAAAGTCGAGCCTTCTTCGGGGGAGTCTCATCTTCGTGAACGCTCTCTCGGAAGGCTGAACTCCGAAGTTCGATGGCATCCGCACTTCTCTTCGGTCTTCGAGACGACCGATTTCGTGTAGCATCCTCTTCCCTCGGGGACAAGTTCCGATCGCTGTCCTCCTGGTTCATGTGGACAGTGTGCGCTTGCCATGAACCCGATCGGGCGGCTGCTTCGAAGGACTTCAATTGGTCCTTCAACCCATGAAGTTCTTCTGTTAAGCCAGCCAATGCATATGCACGCTCAAATGCTTCTTGCTTTGCCTTTTCCTTGGAGTCCCTTTCCGAGCGAATCTCTTCCTTGAGGCTCTTGATCTCCGCTTTGCACAGTTTCAGCTCCTCCTGAGCCTTGACCAGTGACGAGCTAGAGCGAAACGCTTCCTTCCTCGCTTTTCGAACTTCCTTTTCGAATAGCGAACGCTCATGAGCTTGTCGTTGCTTCGTTGCCTGCAATTCCTCGACCAGCGACTCTAGCCGTTGACTGAGCCGCCGCTCCCGATCTTTCGCGTCCTCCAATTCTGCCTTGGCCGCGGCGAGCGCTGCTTCTGCTTCTTCACGCCCCAAGATAGCACGTTGCAGAGCGGCTGCGGATGAAGCCGAAGCTGGCTTATGATTTTGCGACGCGGCTGTACCTCCGGTGGAACTTCCTTGGCGCGAGAGGTTGTTCAACATGGCGATCTTCGCCTGGACGTCTGATTGTTTTCCTGGCGAGCGCTTGTCATCGGAAAATATCGACGGTGATGCTGCGATTTTTTGCTGGTTTATTCGTTCCGGCGTCGCGGGGAACAGGGGCCCTTTTGTGGGCGAGAGCGACGTCGAGCCCGGTGATGAATCCATTGCGACCTGAAATGTCAAGACGCTAGCAGCCGTGTCATGCCAGAAGACAGCAGATGAGCAATGTAATTGAGCAAGCTAAACCGGAGTGGTCGCTTTGCCAGGATCTAATTACGGTACCGATTCTGGTGTGTTTTCGGCGGAGCGAAAGACAACAAAACAGGAGGCGCCCGCGTCCCGCTCGTGGTGAACCCTGCATTCTTGGCTGTTGGTTGCCGTAGCAACAGTCACGTGACTATACCCACTTCCTTCATGTCACGTGGACAAGTTATCGCTGCTTATCGGCGATCACCCCCGCGGTGAAAAAAAGTGCTGATGGCTGTTGATCGACAACTTGTGCGCGATGGTTTGCCCAGTCTTGGCTCAGAATGCATGAAGTGATCACTCTCCAGCTAGGCCAGCGAAGTAATTATATTGCTACCCATTTCTGGAATCTCCAGGTTGTTTTGCATGTACATATTGGCAAGTTCATGCTCTGACGTTTGGGCTAGGAATCATATTTCACATATGGCGAGAACGAGCAATCTCCGATAGATCACGATGTCCATTTTCGCCCTGGCATCGGTGCTGATGGTAGCGAGACCTTTACTCCCCGGACATTGATCTATGATCTGAAAGGCGGCTTCGGTACTCTACGTAAATACAATGCCTTGTACGAATTGACAGATGATAACCCCACCGCCCTATGGTAAGTCAAAAGGCCAGGATTGGATTTAGCAGCCGACTGAGTTCATGCTCCAGGGATGGTGCCCAGGTCGTTGAAAAGCAGCCAGAAATTCCGCGAGCTGAGTACCAGAAGAGTTTAGACGAAGGCACTACTCCACCGCCGCTCACATCCGAGACCGTAAGATACTGGTCCGATTTCAATAGACTGTTCTACCACCCTCGTTCAATAGTTCAACTTAACGAATATGAACTCCACTCCCAGTTGATGCCGTTTGACAACTGGTCAATCGGGGAAGACCTGTTCCGGGATCTGGACAAAGAACACGACCTGCTGGATCGAGACGTCCGGCCCTTTGCCGAAGAGTGCGACCAGCTTCGCGCTCTCCAGATATTTACCGGATCTGATGATGCTTGGGGCGGCTTTGCTGCTAGGTATGTCGACAGATTGAGAGATGAATATGGCAAAACGGGGCTATGGGTATGGGCCGCGCAAGACGGCACGAAGCAGCAACGGGTACGTACAATATCTCCAATTATCCTACTACGCTCTAACACTGTACAGCAAAAGCAGCTATTAAAAATGTCTAATATTGCGAGGACATTATATGCCATCGCACCGCAGGTATCTTTATATTGTCCTCTCATGGATCCTCCCCGTTCGATTCCCAGTTATGTCTCCATTGATCTTCAATCAGAATGGTATACTTCCGGCATTGTCGCAGCGGCCATTGAAACTGCTACGTTACCCGCTCGCCTTCGTCGACATTATGATTTCGAGGCTGCGTTGGCCGGTCAGAGTGGCGGAACGCAGACAATCTTCTCGTTGCAATCTTCGTTTTTGAACACGCAAAAGAGCGAGACATTATTGGCAGACTTCTTCGAGTCAGACGAAGCAGTTACCGATTTTGATATCGACTATACATTCCAGGGCACATCATCCGACAGCTCTAGCGTCTTCACTCAGGTCCAGGTATTTCGTGGAGACGCTCCAGCTGGCAAGCGCGATGAGAAGCCCGAGACAGATGCGGAAATAGAGCGAAAGCTACGAGTTTACGCATCGAAACCAGAGGTGGCGAAGTACGTCATGGAACCCTGTTCTTCTCAATCGACACAAATGCTAATTCAGTCCTTCTCTAGACATTTGGTTCCATTACGGTTCCCTTTCCTCGATAGCTACCCTCGGGATATGCTCCCTACATTCCAATCGGAATCTGGTGCCAATATTTTGGCCGCTCTCACAACAACACTAAGAGTTCGGGATACGTTGAAGGAGCTGCAAACTGTAGCTACGCGGACCGTTGGAATCGATGAACGAGAGGCGCTAGTAAACGGCTTGGGAGAACTTCGAGAACAGTACGACAAAGGGTGGATGAGTGACTCGGATTCAGATGATGATGACTAAAATAATAAAACGAGCTGAGAACTGCAAGAGATCCGAGATACTCGTACTCCATAGAGTCTCAATGAACAGAAAAACTGAAAGATTCCAGCTTTGATTTCATCATCTTTTCGATAACGTTAGCCTAGGGTTTAGACTAGGTGGAGCTATGCTATGTGATTGGTCTAGGCATCTGAAGGGCAGATGCAAACATGCCTACTTTGGAAATGTTTGCATTTGAGATACTGGGCCCTCGATGGCAAAGACGCAAAGTGTCCTCTCTGCATCGTTCGAAGCTGGTGTCCACATTGTTCATTTCGGACGTTTGTTCCTAAAAGATGGCTAAGAATCTTGAGCAGCCATAGAAGCGATCTTGTTTTTCCCCAGCACTGTTCTACAGCCTTTGTGGCGTCTGAACCACCTTGATTTCGTCCATTGTTCCGAGCTAGTTCCTACGATAACCTTGTCCTCTCCAAAGTGGTCACGCTGATTTATCGAGCTTCGATTTCTGAATCGCCAGAGACAGAATCTTCAGAATACATTACGTCTTTGCATGCCATCCCGGTGCCATTGAGCAGCAAACAGGGCGCAAGTCCCGGCAAATCAATAATATACCCAGATCAATATGCAGACGCACGTTCGCCGAAGAAACGGGCCACGTTTAACGTCCGCTCCGTTCCTCAGTCTTCTTATCGCGCCGCTTCTGATATTCCTCTTGTGTTTTGCTACGCCAGCATCGGCAGCGGGTTCTGCCGTGCTGGGCATCGATTTCGGGACCGAGTACTTGACAGCTGTTCTGGTGAAACCTGGCATTCCGCTAGAGATCGTTCCTACGAAAGATTCGAAGCGCAAGGAATCTGCTGCCGTTGCGTTTAAGCCTGCCCGTGAGAGTGACGCCGTCTTTCCCGAACGGTTCTACGGTGGTGACGCGCTCGCCCTCGCACCGCGATTCCCAGATGATGTATATATCAACCTGAAGACCCTTCTTGGGGTCTCCTTCACAGACAACGATGGCATTGTCGATCTTTACAGGAGCCGGTTCCCAGCTCTACGCCTTGAGCAAGCCCCCGGCGACAGGGATACTGTCGGGCTGCGGAGTAACAAGCTAGGAAGTTCCGAGGGCAGGGATGCCTTTATGGTTGAAGAGATACTAGCCATGCTCTTGAAGCAGATCAAGGTGAACGCCGAGCGCCTTGCTGGAGAGGGGAGCCTTATCGAGGATGTCGTTATCACGTATCCAAACTTCTATACAGCAGAAGAAAAGAGGAGCGTTCAATTAGCCGCGGAACTCGCAGGTCTGAACGTGGAAGCATTGATCAGCGATGGGTTGGCAGTTGGACTCAACTACGCAACGATCCGGACATTCCCTAGCGTCACAGATGGCCAGGAGCCTGAGTACCATATTATTTATGACTCGGGCGCTGGGTCGACGACCGCCACTGTTCTACGGTTTCAAAGCCGAACTATCAAGGATCTGGGGCGCTTTAACAAGACCGTTCAAGAGGTTCATGTTCTGGGCACAGGATACGACAGGACTCTTGGCGGCGATGCCTTGAACCAGCTCATTGTGGATGATATGGTAGAGAAGCTACTCGCGAGTAAGAAGTTAAGAGAGGGAACAACTGCAGCCGACGTTAAGGGTCATGGAAGGACAATGGCGAAGTTCTGGAAGGATGCCGAAAAAGTTCGACATATTCTGAGCGCCAATACCGAGACGGGGTCAACATTGGAAGGCGTCTTTGATGACGATGTGACATTTAAATACGAACTCAAGCGTTCAGAGTTCGAAAAACTGGCCGAGGCACACGCTAGTCGTGTTCGGAAGCCCCTGGATGATGCGTTGGCCACGGCTGGCCTGGGAATAGACAAGATCAACTCGGTAATCCTCCACGGCGGGCTGACCCGGACGCCATTCGTTCAAAAACAGCTTGAAAAGGCTGTTGGAGACGCAAAGAAACTGAGGAACAGTGTAAATGCCGATGAGGCTGCTGCTTTTGGAGCGGCATTCAAGGGAGCCGCGTTGAGTCCCAGCTTCAGAGTGAAGGATATTCGTACGGCTGATGTTGGCCATTACGCTGTCAAGGTGAAGTGGACTTCTGAAGGCAAGGAGAGGCAGCAAAAACTGTTCACCTCAACTTCCATGGTCGGCGTGGAGAAAGAAGTGACTGTTAAGAACCTGGAAGACTTTGAGTTCCGCTTCTACCAGCTGATCCCCGCGGGTGAGGAACATGTCGAGGTTCCGGTTACAAGCGTTGCGACTCAAAACCTGACAGCGTCTGTCGCGAAGCTAAAGAGTCAGTTTGGGTGCGCACCCGCGAATGTCACCACCAGGTTTACTGTCCGTCTGAGCCCGGTGGATGGTCAGCCGGAAGTGGTCGCTGGCTCCGTCAGCTGCGAGGTTGATCAAACCAAGAAGAGTAGCGTCATGGACGATGTCAAAGGCTTCTTCGGACTCGGTTCGAAGAAAGAAGAGCAAAAGCCACTCGCGGAGGAGAAGAGCGAAACACCAGAATCTGTTACATCTCAGGAAGAATCGACCTCAACCTCGACCTCGACCTCGACCTCGTCGGCCACGGAGACGTCGAGTGCGGTCAATGCAACTGAGTCCAAGGCAGCCAATGAAGCTAAGACGAAAGTAGAGACCATTCCGATCGCCCTGAAATCGTCACCGCTGGGACGACCACCATTGTCAGATGCGGAGCGAAACCGAATCAAGAAGCGCTTGGCTGCGTTCGATGCGTCGGATCGCGAGCGCGTACAGCGCGAGGAAGCGTTCAACGAATTGGAAGCATTCGTTTATCACGCGCGTGGCCTGCTGGAAGATGAGGATTTTGTTATCGCACTCAAGGACGGCCAAGCTGATACACTCAAAGGACGACTTGAAGATATCAGCGACTGGCTCTATGGAGATGGCCAGCAAGCGAAGATCAAGGCATTGAAGGAGAAACTGTCGTCTCTGAAGGAGATCGTCGACCCGGCGGTCCGCAGGAAGGAAGAGAACGCAGCGCGAGATGACCAGGTTGCGCAACTCGAAAAGCTTCTCGAGGGGGCAAAGTCAGTGCTGGAGATGGTCTCACAGCAGATCAAAGCGGATGAGGAAGCATTCTCTTCGGCGCAATCGGCGTTGAGCTCCAGCTCTAGCTCCGAACAATCCAACAGCAGCGATGCCAGCACCTCTGCCGCTGCCACCGGGGAGCCTGATCTAGACGAGGACCCATACGCCACTACCAGCAGCAGTGGGGCCTCGTCGGAGACCTCTTCAGCATCGCCATCAGCTTCTACACCAACCTACACGGTCTACACTCCTGCCGACCTGAGCCGTCTGCAGCAGGTCTTCAATTCCGCGACCGAATGGCTCACCACTCAGAAGGAGAAACAATCCGCGCTCAAGCCGTCCGACGACCCCGTCCTCACGGTTGCCGACATTGCGCAGCGCGCACAGGAAATTCAGCGCGCTCTGCTCCAGATTTACACCAAGGCGGACCAGCAGTCCAAGTCAAAGGGTGAGGCCAAGAAGGAGAAAGGGAAAGAGAAGAAGAACAAGGGTGCTAAGACGAAATCCACGTCATCGTCGACGACGACTTCGACCGCGTCATCGTCCACATCCACGTCGACGACGTCGTCGGTCAAGGATGAGCTATAATTATGATGAGGCGTTCATGCATGATGTATGGATTTGGTCTGTATACTTAGCAGTCAGCTTTGTTGATAGTGTTAATTAGACTCTACTGCATGGTTTCATTCATTCATTTCTAGAAATCCAGTGTTCCACTTGTGCCCTGGAAACTATGATACAGGCGTATGCTTTTTCATCATGACCACTAAACGAATCATTGTAAAGGAATCCGGCTTGAGCAATCCTGTACACTCCCCTCCAACGCCAAAACACCTGTCCCTTTCAGCCCCAGTCCAGTCCAGTCCGATCCAGAACAGTAAAATAAAGAATGACAAAACGAGCGAGCATGATCCGATCAGCACAAGAAAAGAGTTATCGTTATCACCATCCTTTTAAAAGTCAACTTCCTCCCTGCTGCGCAGAAACGTAGCCTCGCCAAAATCCTCATCCGTGTCCATGGCCATCGCGTCCGCACCACTGGTCTGAGTAGATAACGAGACAGGCGTCCCTATTCTAGGGCTCCGAAATACGCGTCTGCGCTGTTGTTGTCGTTGCGCGCTTGTGTGAACGGGTCGATGTAACGGAAAAGCTAAACTGTCCAGGCGCGGGGTTTGCACTCCGTCCTCGTCCTCATCATCCGAGTGGACCATTGCAAGAGTCCGCTTGTTGCTGCTAGTGCTGCTCAACTGTGAGGCCATAGACTCCTGGCTGCTAGACGGAATCGAGAACGCGTCCCCCTCGTCATCGACAATATTCCGACTATTATCCGAGTAATTGTACTCCTCCAGTGGTCGCGGGAAGGTCTGCACAGCGTAGTTCCCAATTTTATGAATCCCGCAGAATGGCTCCAGTTCTGCGTAACACCGACCACCGTTGCTGTTTCCAGGCAACGTTGTTGCGGTAGGGTATTGGTACTCGTTCAGCTTTTTCTGACGGGCGAGCGACTGCTCCGTCTTGTACCCCTCCGCAACAGATTTTCGTACCCGTGCACCGACACCCAGGAGGCCTGAGAGGATATCTGGTGAGAGCGCGGGCGTCGCACTATGTGTTTGCAAGGAGTAATTCTTGTGCGGAACGCTGGAATCGCACTCGGTATTTCCCGTCGTCGTCGTCGAGGAAAAGTAACTGGTGATGCGGGGTTGGAATCGACGCTTCTTGGACGAGTGCATGGTTCCTGCTGCTTGGGACATTTTGGTAATGAGAATGTATGCTTGCTGGAGGATGCGGTATTGTTGGTTTTGAGGGGTATGGGCTGGTTTTCTTCACAAACGAAGTGGTTAAGAGCTTGAGGAGGGCTGGGCGCGCTGTGACGCGCTTTAACGCGGAGGACTGACGCGACTCCAATATAGCCATTTACGGAATATAATCACGTGATTTGCTTATTCTGGGCTCTCCGAGGGCTCGGGGCTAAGGGTTTCTGTAGAGGTGCTTGTTTTTTGCCCTTCTGGCATCCAGAACATGGTCTTCTATATTGGACGTAGATAGTGTAGAATGAGTGTACATAACACGTTCCAATCACCAATTCCCCCGTCGCCCTCCTCGCTTCTGCCGCTCGCGATGAGCCTTTAGCGCTTTCCGCGTCTCGATCAGGCTGCGCTTGCTCTTGGCCCTTGCCTTACCCAGCGTCATCAGCACGTTCTTCTTGCGCGCCTTTTCCTTGTTTGTCAAGCTCTTCCCTTCTTGCTCCTTGCGCTCCTTCTTGCGCGCTGCTTTGCTCTTGAATTCGGACCGATCTGGCTTGTTTTCCTTGGCGTGCGCGATTCGCTCCTCCCGAGTCTGCTTGGTCTTGGAGGCCGACATCCTCTCGATTTCTTCGGCTGTCAGCGGGTCGTCCGCATGACGCTGGGCGGCCGCTAGTCTTGCGGCTTTGGCGCGTTGTGCCTTCACTGATGGGAGCTGCGCCGTTACGGCAGCGGTTTGTCGGAGCTCCGCCAGCTTGGCCAGATCCGCGGGAGTGAGAATCTTTGTCGTTGCAAGTTTGCTGACAGGCTTGCTTCCGGTTGCTTGCGAGTCTTCGGTGGCTTGACCCTTTTCGGTGTCCGCCTGAGATGTCTCATCATCCTGCTTGAGTTTCTTGCTCGGACGTTCTTCGTCGTCCGAGTCACTTAACACGATGTCCTCATCGCTCTCGACATCAATCCAGCCACCAGAATCGTCACTGTCATCTTCCTCCACTTCCCACTTGTCCCATCCTGCGTCCTCGTCCTCCTCTTCTTCTTCGTCATCTTCCGCATCAGAAGGCAAGCCTTTCTCGGCTCGTCTTTTGCGCCGCTCCTCTTCTTTCCACTTCTCAAGTAGCTCAATGCCTTCAATTTCTCCCGGCGCTTCTTCTCCGAAGCGAATTTCCTTTTTCTCTCCAGACATCAAGGCTAATGTCGCATCTTTGCCACGGTCGCGCCTCTTCAGCAACTCTGGATTCACCTCTCGATAAAGACCAAGTAGACTCTTCGCCGCCATCATGACGCCCTTGTCTTTACTCTTTCGGTAGAGTACTAAATCTTGGAGTAATGTTTCGTTCATGGCCAGCGGCTGTCGAACACAGATTTCGCGGATGGCGTTCAGACCAGCTGAAGCAACCTCCGCAGCCGCCGCTTCGGTCACAAACTCGTTGGCAATCTTCTGAATCAGTGGTTCGATCATATCAGGCGGGACAAGGTTATGTGTAGCTTGAGCCAGAGAGGCCAGGAACGACGTGACCGATGGTTGACGAGGCGTCAGGTACTTTTGGAAGTAGGAATAGAGTGGAATCAGGGTCAACTTGTGCAGCCCAACCAAGCGCGACACCAACTGCAACACAAGCAGCTTCTGCTCGAGGTTGAGTTTCGACTTGGTATTCTGCAGATGCTTTTCGAACAGATTTTCAGCAAAGCTTTGAGAGTCGTAGAGGAGATGTAGAGCCGAAAAGTTGAGCAGATGCGGCTGATTCTTCTTCCTCTGCTTCTTCTTCACAGTTGCGACTGCCTTTTCAAGCTGCCGTTGCTTTTTCTTGGTCTTCTTATTGATTCCCGTCTGATGTCGGATCCGGCCGAGGTCTATCTCCTCCTCACTGCTCTCGTCCTCCAACTCCTCGCGCTCCTTATCGCTGCCCAGGAAGAAACGGACGCCACCGACGATTACTTTCTCGTTGTCCGACAATGCTGCCTCCTTCATGATCTCGACAGCCTTTGCTTCCGTCCAGACCTGGCGCTTCCACAGCTCCCGTGTGATCCTGATCGCCCAAAGCGCCTTGGGAGATGTCCGGTCGGAAGTGACGAGATTGTAGAGAACGGTCTGCATGGTCCGGTTGAGTTTGTGGTTCGTAGCCTTGGCATTAGACGCTCGCAAGTCGGAAAGAATTTTGTTGTAGAGCAGCTCGCGCAGGGTTTTGCTAGGGGTCGAGATGAGGATGGGGAACAGGGTATTGAGAAGACTAGACACAACCCTAGTTTAGCAACACAACACATCATAAGGATTCACCGGTAGATTCGTACGCTATCGAATCAATAATGTCCTTCTTCCGCAACAGCACCAGGCTCGTAACCATCTTTTCTCGGAGTTCCGGCTCCAGGACTGTATGGTGCTGCATGAGCATGTCCATCAACTGCTGCGGGAAATCTTTCGTGATATCGCGGTAGCAGTCGGCCACATGTGCGATGAAATCGATGAGCTCCCGGAGCGAGATGAGACCAGCCTCCGCGCTGCCAGAAGGCGCGGCCATGACGATCTCGCGATGGCTCTCATACTGGTAGTACTGCGAGCGAAAATCTTCCACGTAGGACCTGCGCCATGATTCGATTAACATCGCAACCGTAATTACCATCGTCAGGCCGGCGAGGCTACTCACTGAGGATCGCGTCGGATTTTTTGCTGGAGGTTGGGCCTGGAGTTGCGAAGTTTGATCAGCCGCTACGGTCAGCCAACAACCCCGATTTTGCTGAAACTCACAAGTCTGCCTCGACCTTCTCCAGCGCGCCGAGTTTTCTCTTGCCCATGGCACTGGAGTTGTTGTTTGTAGAGAATTCAGGTCAAACGTGGATGATGAGTTGATGCGAATTTTTTTTTTGTTTGGGCTGGTCGTTATCAAATCTGATAGTGGGATCCGCTATCAACACCGAATAGATACCATCACTATCAGATCTTCAAACTACTTCGCGGAGATAATTTACGAAACTTCATGCTTGGAATAGCAGCACTCCGTTCCAATGGCTATATTACGTTGTTTTTGGCAGGTAGATCCCACAATCTTCCCTACGAGTAGAACACTTGTCGTGCATATCAACTTTTCATAAGCATTCAACGTGACGACAGCCGACCATATATTTTCTAGTCCTGTGTCTCAGGGCTGCTATATTCCTACACAGCCGCGTACATGATGGAACCTGACGAACCCGCAAAGAAAGACCCAATGCAACCACATAACACCCAGGTATCCCTTTACCGGTTGCTCTTGGCGACACGCTCCAGCTCGTCCTTCTTCTTGATAGCGTACGAGTTCGAGCTGCCCTTGGCGGCGTTGATGAGCTCCTCACTGGATCCCAGAGTTAGTATTCTTCCAGGTCAGCAAGCGGTGGGACTACATACGCCAAGCACTCCGCAATGGACTTGACGTTGCGGAAAGCGGCCTCACGAGCACCGATCGTCAGGAGGGCAATAGCCTGGTTGACACGGCGGAGGGGCGAGACATCGACGGCCTGTCGTCGCACAGTACCGGCGCTGCCGATACGGGTGGAGTCCTCACTATCGGAGATTATTAGCATTACTCTGTTGGTCTTGAAGGAAACCGAACTGCATACCGAGGGCCGCAGTTGACAATGGCATCAACGCAGACCTGCAGAGGGTTCTGGTCGGTGATGAGGTGGATCTATTCGCCAGGGTGGTCAGAATGACGGTTCCGTAAGGTCTGAAAAAGAGCGCAAGAAACGTACGATCTCAAAGGTGTGAGCAACAATGCGAACGGCCATCAGCTTCTTGCCGTTGTTGCGGCCGTTCATCATGATCGAGTTGGTCAGTCTACATGCCACCCGATACGTTAGCAACCCCAGTTCCAGCGTAGGTCCGAACACCGTCCACGGAAGCATTACCTCTCGACAATCGGGCATTGGGCCTTGCGGAACCGCTTCGAAGCATAGCGACCGGCGGAGTGCGGCAGGTAAACCGGCGAGCGGATCTGGATGTAGTCGCTATAAGGCGCAAACCGGCGTCAGTTATCATCCATGCGCAATTGACATTTGTAGTCGACGATTCTCGGGCAAATTCACGTACGTCAAAGAAATGTCCCTGATCTCGACATCATCCTGTCGATGGTCAGCATGTCTTTCCTTCGGCGCCAGCCATTCCCGCTGGCAATGGCCAATGTTGCGCAAGGAAACTCACATAGCTCCATTTGCCGAAGAGCTTGATGGAGTCGGTCTGGACGTCCTTGGGGATGACGTTGGAGTAGCCAACGGGGCTCTCGACCTCAACTTCGCCGGTGTCGGACATGGTTGACGCTGTTGTCGATTGTCGAGAAGGACAGGCAGAGCGTCGAGCGTGAGCGGTCGTCGATGGAAATTGGACGCTGAGCAGAAGGAATTTGCTGGTGTGGCTCGCTTAGCGGATTGCCGTTTGTGTGTGGAGCATAGAAATTCTGAGCCAATCACGAATTATTAGTCAGGTGATTACACTTAACCCTATTGGGACAGCCCATTCAGTCCTTAGTCATCAAACCGCTCTTGATGACGGTCTCGTAAAGCTCGTTTTCAATTCAGACCTTCGATCGTCGACAACCATCAGTTCAGGTGACAACTTGGACTTGAGGTAGTATGGAAGATGATTTGATCCTTAAAACTACATGTGCAGTTACTGGCGAACTGTCATGCGGTGATTTATCGCTCCTCTATAGTCAACTGGCATTGTCACCGTCTCACCGTTTTGTGCCCCTCGATGGCTAGCTTCGCTCTTTCTGAGACACTGCAGGCCGTTCACAGATAGCCAGATCAGAATTTCTAATACATAGACTCAATAATGGAACGCGGAAATTTCATAGAGAAGAATATATGAGGACGAATCGCTGGTCCTGTCGAAAGTTTACAATCTTTTACATTCATCCGCAGCCCTCAGAGACACCTCAGCTCTATCGGTCAACCGGTCATTCACATCATCGCACCGGCGGTCTCGAGCGCTAGACGTTTTAGATGTGCCATCGCAGTTCAGGCGGATTCGATCAGTAAACAACTGACCATCACACCTCGTTTCATCGCAGTCATCTCCATCCTAAAACCTCCCGACGCAAGGAGTTACTCTCGCTCACGTGAGAGTGACACCCGCGGCCCGGCCGACCGTTACAGTCCCGCTCTGTTTCGCCCTAGTCACGCTTCGGCTTTGACCACGGCCTGCTGTCCTCCATGTAGAAGTGGTGATCCCGGGTTGGCTGCATCCCATGCGCTCTCGGATGATTTGTTGAGTTTCCGATATTGGCTGTGTAAAGAAAAACCATGGCCGAAGACAACCCGGAGTTCCGTGCCGCGCTCGAGGAGCTGGAGCGCGAATTGGAGGTATGTTCACCGTGGCCTTTGCGTTTTCTGAATGACTCGTGTCGCTCTAGAGTCTAACCTCATCTGCGATCGCTAGGAGGGTGATATCACAGAGAAAGGGTACGCGCACCTTGAAAAGCTTCTCCTAGATCGATACACCCGCGGGCTCAGTCCGGCGCCGTACCGTGGGGCAATTCGGCATGTCGTCTCCTTCGCGTTGCACACGCTTACCGTGGATGCAGGTATCAGAAGCGCAAGGCGCAGTTGTACTCTTACTATTTTGGACAGGATGGCAGTGGCTCTCAAGCACCCGTGATCAACGTACACAGTCCGCAGCGCCTTTCGTCCCAGCGATATTCGGGCTATCCCGGCGATGGCTATCAGTATTCGGGACACATACAGGTAAGTGCGACATTTCTGCTTGTTCTGCACTCAACGGACAAACTCATCCCTGTCTCTCACAGGAGCGGGCCTCCTTACAGTTACCGGAGCGTGCCGCCTCCAGGACTTCCGTGGACTCTCTTTTCCTCCCGAAGCAGCCCGCTCAGCAAGCCAGCAATGAAAACTCTCGCACGGCCACGTTGTTGAGTCAAAACTATGCCTTCAATCCGGAAACGCAATATGACGTCCAATACGACCAGTCAGCACAGGATCCCTATGATCACAGCGGCGGCCACACAAGACAGTCAACCATGGTGGATTCGCAAGGGTACTTCTCGGACTTTGCCGGCCACCAGAACGACGACCACAGGGAAAGTTACGGTGGAGGGTACCATCGCTACTCACATTCGGATGCGTTCTCTCCGGCGGCTAACGCGCCACCGCCGATGGCGCCGGCTCCTGAGATGCCGGGGGTCATGCTGGATCATTTGATGCCGTTAGAACCGCGCGATGCCCAGATCACGGCACAGGATCCCCATGATCCCAACACGAGCATGTCGAGTTTCGACAACATCCCCTCGGTGCTGCGCCATCGCGCTCGCAGACATCCCAAGCAGCCGGCCTACTGGGTGTTGGACCAGAAAGGAAAGGAGACCGCCTCCATTACCTGGGAAAAGCTTGCCAGTCGCGCGGAGAAAGTTGCTCAAATCATCCGCGATAAAAGCAACTTGTATCGTGGCGACCGCGTTGCTCTGGTGTACCGGGACACTGAGATTATTGAATTCGCTGTCGCTTTAATGGGATGTTTTATTGCCGGCGTCGTTGCTGTGCCCATCAACAACCTCGAGGACTATGCTAGTCTCAATGTCATTCTCACCTCAACCCAGGCGCATCTAGCCTTGACCACCGAGAACAATCTTAAGGCCTTTCAACGCGACATCGCCGCGCACAAGCTTCAATGGCCCAGAGGTGTAGAATGGTGGAAGACCAATGAATTTGGGAGTTATCATCCCAAGAAAAAGGACGACACCCCTCCTCTTGCTGTCCCCGATTTGGCGTATATCGAGTTCTCCAGGGCGCCCACGGGAGATCTCCGCGGAGTCGTGATGAGCCATCGAACTATCATGCACCAGATGGCATGTCTCAGCGCCATCATTGCATCTGCCCCGGGTGAACACGGCAAGTCGGCGCAGCGGTTGCCACATGGAGAAAGTTTAATCAGTTACATGGATCCCAGGCAGGGCATCGGTATGATCCTCGGTGTGCTTCTTACTGTGTATGGAGGGCATACCACTGTGTGGCTGGAACAGCAAGCGCTAGAGACCCCTGGCTTGTATGCACATTTGATCACCAAATACCGGGCGACCATCATGGCTGCAGACTACCCAGGCCTGAAACGCGTGGCGTACAATTACCAACAAGACCCCATGGCCACGCGGCATTTCAAGAAGAATTCAGAACCGAACTTCTCCAGCGTCAAGCTTTGCCTCATTGATACGCTCACCGTGGACTGCGAGTTCCATGAAATCTTGGCCGATCGATGGCTGCGGCCAATGCGGAATCCACGTGCAAGGGAAATTGTTGCCCCAATGCTCTGCCTTCCAGAGCATGGCGGTATGGTCATCAGCGTCCGGGACTGGCTAGGGGGAGAGGAACGGCTGGGGTGCCCGCTGTCACATTCTCAGGAGCGTCAAGAGTCAAAGCAAGAGGAGGAAGAAAAGAAGAAAAAGACGGAGAGCAGCAATGATGGGTTTGGGAGCAGTTTGCTCGGCGGCAAACCGGTTACTACCCAAAAACAAGACGACGATAAAAATCAGTTGGCTGAGGTCCTGCTGGACAAAGAGGCCCTGAAATCCAATGAGGTGGTCGTGGTCGCTATGGGAGAGGAAGCTCGAAAACAGGCTGAATCCCGTACAAACACAGTCCGTGTCGGCGCTTTTGGGTATCCCATTCCGGATGCGACGCTGGCCGTCGTTGACCCAGAGACCAATTTGCTATGCACTCCGAATGTCATTGGGGAGATCTGGGTCGATTCGCCTTCACTTTCAGGTGGATTCTGGGCACTGCCCAAACACACCGAAACCATCTTCCATGCCAGACCCTACAAATTCGAGCCGGGTAACCCGACGCCGGTGCTGGTAGAACCAGAGTTCCTTCGGACGGGTCTTCTGGGCTGCATCATCGACGGCAAGGTGTTTGTTTTGGGCCTCTATGAAGATCGGCTGCGACAGAAAGTGGAATGGGTCGAGCATGGACAGGAAGTTGTTGAGCATCGATACTTCTTTGTTCAGCATCTGATTCTCAGTATAATGAGAAATGTCCCAAAGGTGAATGACTGCTCGGCCTTCGATGTATTCGTGAACGAGGAGCATCTTCCAGTCGTCGTACTGGAATCCTATGCGGCGTCCACGGCGCCCACTCAATCTGGTGGGCCTCCTCGCCAGCTGGATATGGCCCTTCTCGAGACCATATCGGAGCGGTGTATGGAAGTCCTGTACCAGGAGCATCATCTTCGCGTGTATTGCGTGATGATCGCTGCGCCCAATACACTGCCTCGGGTGGTAAAGAACGGCCGCCAGGAGATCGGAAACATGCTCTGTCGCAAAGAGTTTGACAATGGGACGTTACCCTGCGTGCACGTCAAGTTCGGCGCTGACCGAGCTGTGATGAACCTGCCGTTGGGCGTCGACCCTGTGGGCGGCTTGTGGTCACCCTCGTCTTCAGCGAGTAGACAAGAAATGTTGGCCATGGAGGACAAGCAATATTCCGGCGTCGACTACCGAGACGTCGTCATGGACGATCGAACGTCGACACCGCTCAACAATTTCAGCAACATCGTGTCCTTGCTGCATTGGCGCGTAGCCCGACACGGCGACGAACTGTGCTACTGCTCGATTGATGGCCGCGGCCGCGAAGGGAAGGGGATCACATGGAAGAAATTCGATAGTAAAGTGGCTGCCGTTGCCACGTATCTCAAGAATAAGGTCAAGGTACGGCCAGGCGATCATCTTGTTCTGATGTATACACACTCGGAAGAATATGTATATGCCGTCCATGCCTGCCTTTGCCTTGGTGTGATCGCCATCCCGATGGCACCGATCGATCAGAATCGGCTTTCTGAGGACGCCCCGGCTTTTCTGCATGTTGTGTCGGATTTTGGGGTCAAAGCAATCATTGTGAACAACGACGTCGACCACGTGTTAAAGCAAAAGTCGGTATCGCAGTACATCAAGCAGTCAGCTCAGGTTCTCCGTATCGGCGTCCCAGCGATCTACAACACGACTAAGCCACCAAAGCAATCTCACAGCTGCCGCGACTTGGGATATGTCGTGCAGGACTCCTGGTTGAAGACATCGCATCCAGCCATCATCTGGACATACTGGACAGCTGACCAGAGACGGATCGCTGTTCAACTGAATCACGACGCCCTCATGGCCATGTGCAAGGTACAGAAGGAAACCTGCCAGATGACGAGTTCCCGTCCGGTGCTAGGGAGTGTCCGAAGCACCGTCGGTTTGGGATTTTTGCACACATGTTTGATGGGAATTTACATTGGTTAGTGTCCCGAGTCGCGTTCGAGCAGAAGTTTCATCAACTGACTAATACGCTCACAGGGGCGCCCACATACCTTGTATCCCCCGTCGATTTTGCACAGAACCCAACATCATTGTTCGTTACGCTAGCGCGGTACAAGATCAAAGATACATACGCGACGGCGCAGATGTTGGACTACGCTGTCAGCGCTATGACGGCGAAGGGCTTCCAGCTGCAAGAGCTGAAGAATCTAATGATCGCGACCGATGGTCGTCCTCGGGTGGATTTGTGTAAGAGACTACTCTATGTCCAGAAATTTGTTCTGATATGATGCTCATGCGTACTGAATTCACCACAGACCAGAAAGTGCGACTGCATTTCGCCTCGGCAGCACTGGATCGTACTGCCATCAACACGATCTATTCGCACGTGCTCAATCCGATGATCGTCTCTCGATCGTACATGTGCATTGAGCCAATTGAACTTTACCTGGATATCCGGGCCCTTCGGCGGGGATTGGTCTACCCGGTTGATCCGGACGTTGATCCGACGGCACTTCGTGTTCAAGATTCCGGAATGGTTCCGGTAAACACGCAGATTGCGATTGTCAATCCCGAGACATGTATGCTGTGTCGCGTCGGCGAATACGGCGAGATTTGGGTGCAGTCGGATGCCTGCGTCAATTCCTTCTATGGCAGCAAGCAGGAGTTTGATGCAGAAAGATTCAATGGGCGCATCGTCGACGGCGATACGTCAGTGAAATATGTTCGCACCGGTGATCTAGGCTTCCTTCATACGGTGACGCGACCGATCGGCCCTGGCGGTCAACCTGTGGAGATGCAGGTGCTGTTTGTTTTGGGCGGCATCGGCGAGACATTTGAGGTCAACGGCCTGAATCATTTCCCCATGGATATTGAGGCTTCCGTCGAGAGATGCCACCGGAACATTGTGCCAGGTGGATGGTACGTACCTATTCCCTTATGCATGTTCCCATATGTGCTGATGTGCCCAGCGCTGTATTCCAAGCGGGAGGACTCGTGGTGGTCCTTGTTGAGGTGACTCGCAAGTCGTACCTAGCGTCGCTTGTTCCAGTCATTGTCAACGCCATCCTCAATGATCATCAGATAGTCGTTGACATCGTGGCGTTTGTAGCGCAAGGCGATTTCCCGCGGTCCCGCCTTGGAGAAAAGCAAAGAGGCAAAATCCTCGGCTCATGGGTTACCCGGAAGATGCGCACGATTGCGCAGTTCAGCATCCGGGACGCTGACGGCGGCGACCCGCAGTCCGGAGAGTCGCACGCGCGCTATATCCGGCGGTCCAAGACAGGAAGCTTTGATGGTAGCGGCAGCCAGCGACGATCCAGTATGGTGCCCGAGCACGAACAAATGTCCCGTGGACCGCCGCCTGCGCCCGCGCCGGCACCGGCACCGGTATCGCAGCCGCCATCGAGCATGGAACCGAGGCGTCACCAGCTAGTTGACGCTCCATACCCGTCGCAGGAGGATCTGGAGGAACAGCACTTCCAGGAGATTCTGAATCACGGTGCGTATCATGAGCCCCTGCCCACACGTCCCTCTGACGGTCGAAGCGACCCCGCCGGCCACCAACAACGGTCGGCTCCCCCGCCGCTGAACGTGGACGTCTCCGCTGCTGCACACGGCAACGGCAACGGCGGCACCACTCCCAAGGGTGGTGGCAGTGGTAGCGGCAGCGGCATTCCGCTCGTCAGCCCAGACGACGGCTTCGACTTTGGGCCCGAGTTTTCGAAGCAAACCATCCAACCGTCGCCGACGATCGAGGTCCAACCTCCACCAGGGACCTCGGGCTCGTCGGGCACTACTGCCCACGACGGATCCACCCACACCTACGCCACCGCCAACAGTGACGGCAACGGCAGTCTCCGCAATGATATGGCCTCGCTCCGCCTGGATGACGATGCGCCGGGAACGGCGGCATCATCGGGGCCGACCACCCCGACAGCCTGGGCCGGTGACTGGCCGCAGGAAGCGCTCATGTACCAGCGACAGATGAGCCCGGCCCGATATGATTAGGCGGGATAATGACGGAAATGGACATACATCACTTTCTTGCATGTGCTTCAACACCTGTATATTGATGCATAGTGTGGGGGGCTATTAAACTACCTATATATGAATTCCATTCCTTGTAATCGTCTATTTGTGAGGTGGAATGAACAAAAGTTTGTTTCTTCGCATATATACGGTTACCGGTGGACTATGGATAAATATATTAATCACGGATGTACACTGTCCTGCAGTGAAACCCCCATTCCTACCGTAACGTATGCCATATATATATACAAACGACCCTTGATGCTTGGCCACACGAAGGCAAATCGATCCCTAACCCGAGCACACACCTATGTACATTTTTTTTCTAGCTACCCCCTTTTTNGTTTTTTTTTTTTTTTTATTAGAATCGGAATTCCACAGCATCGGATCCTCGTAGCATCTACATTCGCGCTGCGTCCCCACCATAATCTGAGCATTTCTTGCACGAACGCCCTGTCTGCGGCGCTCCATACATCCAAGCCCATATGCGTCATGTCGTCTGCGGTGATAGTCACTGGTGATGCATTATCGGATGAGGATGAGGACGGTGATCTGCTGCCGAGGAGTGGACGGTCATCGTTGTCGTCTTCCCCAATGTTGGCGGGTTCTGCTTCGTCTTCGTCTGGGGTAATTGGTTGGTCAGTGCGGTTCTCCTCGCTCTCGGCATCGTTGTTGTTGTCAATGGAGGAGTCTGCAGCGCCGTCGCGGTCATCCTGACGTGCTACGGCGTCTGCGAGCACGGTGAAGATCACCGTCGTGAGCCGGCGGAAATACGCAATCAGTGTGATTTCCTGCGGTTGAATGTTCGCATCGTGCGGGGCGGACGAGGCCACGCTTGGGTTCGGGCGGCTGTCATGGCCGCCGGTGAGAAGGGTGCGGTCGTGTTCGTCTTGTTCCTCTTCTTCCTCGGAGAGACCGCTGCGCTTTTCGCCTGCCGATGCCCACCATAGGAATGAGGTGTATGCTAGCCGGGGCCAGGAGACTGGTTCGACGATCGAGGCTGTTGAGTATGTGGACGCCGCGTCGGAGTCGACATCTGCGTCGGTGTCGGTGTCCGTGGTGTCAAGCGGCTCCGGATCGTTGCTGCGAGGGAGCCGCCGAAGGCCATCGCGGAGAATTGTGTAGCGGCGGGCATCACGCTGCGTGGCCTTGATTGCCACTGGCTTGGATGATACGGAAGGTGCCGACAGAGTGATCTTTGGATACACCTTGCGTGGCGCGTTCTTGGAGTAGGCTGGCGGCAGCGTGACGAGGATGTCGTACAAGCCCTGCTTGTGGGCCAGGACACTATCTGTGGTGCACGCGATCCAGCGCGAGAACTCGTCTGGCCCCGCTGCCGCGGAAAGGGAAGAGATGTCAATAACGCCAACGTTGAACAGCGGACGTGGGCGTAATGGCGGGGTGCCTTCATTAGGGAGTAGCGGGAGTAGGGACTGTGGTACTGTCGATAACAGCGCAAGGCCATATACTTGGAGCGGTCAGCAGAACAGGAACCCCAGAATGGAGGACTGCATACCATAATCGCAAGTTGCATGTACAGGCGCTTCACTCATAAATAAGATGCGCTTGCGCAGCAACGACGCACGGTAGAGCGGAAAGATCAAAGGCCCAAAGCAGGAAATGAGTTCTGGCAGTGAAGTCGCAGGATGAAGCGGAGCCAGCAACGGCCATGTCCCGCCGGGTCCGGCAGCCTCGCTGATAGACTGTCTCCAGTGCGGTTGATCGGGCCGATCCCGAACCGGCTTTGGACGTAGCGTTGCGGGCGACTCGGGTGGGGTTTCGATTTGGGTGTCGTCGTCTTTAACCCGATGCCTCTCCCAGTATTCGGCCAGTGGCTGCCTGTTGGCTATATCGTCTACACAGTGTCTGTGTCCAAACCGTCAGTCCACATCCACAAGAACTGCGCGGTTTCCGATAACTAACTCCGCGAGCTTCTTCAAACCAGCAGCATGCCTCCAGCTCTTCCCTAGGCGTCCATAGCTCAAGGGGACCAAAACCCCTACTGCAAGCATCACCGCATTACGCTCGCTCTCAACGCTGGGTCGATTCACGAAGGCACTGATTCCTGCATACTGACCATGAACAAAGTATCTGGGCATCCAAGACATTTCAGTCCTGATCACCGCGCACAATCCGTCATGGGGCGCCTACACGAGATCCTCGGTTACATTATGGAGACCCGATGGTAGCGATTTGTATTCGACGACTCCTTCCAGCTCCACTGTATTTGCGCAACTATCAGCTGACACTCAGGCCAGACACCCCAAATTCTATCGTCATACCTCCTGGTAGCGACTCTTTCCATGCAATTTCGTATCTAACCAGTATCAGCGTTAGAGATGTGACTCGATCACATGGCAGGGAGGACGGCGCTACCCCTTCTTAATGTCGAAGCGAATTAGAAACAGGGCCGCAATGCCTGGCGGCGACTCCAACGGTGGACCATGAGGCAGGTCCAGCCTCAACGAGGTCCTGCGATCGGATCTGGAGGCCATGGTTGAGCTTGGGAGCTCCCGGAGCTGGAGTTCCGATGGTGTCTCCCGCGGTTATCAATCAGATCGTGCCAAGAACGATTGCGCTAATCTATTTTTGGGCAGCTCCTTCTGGGGAAATTGGTAAATATAACTTAGACTGCCTGCCTTTTTCTCCCTGCTATTTTTCTCTATGTGAAAAAGGCGTGTAGATTGTTCACTGGTTTACGGAAATATTCGACTATGGAACTGCATCCCTATTACCCCATTGGAATCGACATCCCCGGCTACAAGCCCAATGACCGGCCCTTGGTCGTGATCTTGGGATACTTCTCCATAGGCGTGGCGGCAGTTTTAGCCGGCGCATTTGCTGTGGCGCGCTACTTGCGTCCCTCCATCTCGTGCGGCGATCTGTTCATTGTCCTTTGGTTTGCTCTATGTAAGCCCGGACAATAGTGTACAATTGGTCTAGAAATGCTAATGCAGAAATCGCAGCTGCTGCTCTGCACTGCGGGTTCGAGGGGTACCTCATCACCCACCTCGCGCAGATCCCAGGAGCACAGGACGTGCTCTCGCAGTTGTGGAAGGAATACTCAAAGTCAGATTCGCGGTACTTAACTGCGGACGCGTTTGTGACCAGTATTGAAACTGTCACTGTGGTCTGTCCTGAAATGGAGACTGAGGAGCCGTGATCGTATCTGACCAAGATTCATAGGTGGTCTGGGGCCCGTTGTGCTTCCTGGTAGCATACTTGACTATCGTTGACCACCCTCTGCGGCACCCTCTGCAAATCATTGCCAGCGTCGCTCACCTCTATGGGGCTACCCTCTACTACGCCACCAGTTTCTTTGACCAGTACGTCCACGGCGTGCCGCATGGTCGGCCTGAACCCCTGTACTATTGGGTGTACTTTATCCTGATGAACTTGCCTTGGGTCATTGTGCCAGCCTGTAAGTTCAAATGCAGTCCCTGTGCGGAAGTCTGCAGCTGCCTGGTGCTAACCCCACCACAGTTCTCATCCGCCAGAGCCTGACCGCCATATCTGGTGCCATTCGAACTGTAAACCACATTAATGCCCAGAAGAAATCCCGGTAAGATGTCAGTCTTGGATCTCGATTTCTGAATTAGGCGGTCTGGCACGGTGGACCGTTTCGTCCTTGTAGCTAGACGGTCTGTCCGTGCCACGTCGGCGGGAAGCCGCAGTGGTGTCGTGGCCAAAGGTCCACTGTGGACGAAATAAATAATCACTACAGACGGTACCTGACTAAGTACTCCGTACAATGACTTTAGAGATCGCAATAGATACTATCTCGGCAGGGACACCGCCAGATGCTTTCGGAACCTTTGATTCCTGGGCTTCTGCAATTGAAGGCTGGGCCTTTCAGGGACTAATCAGTTCTAGCCATATTGGGTAAGTATACTAGACCATTACGGTTGGCCATACTGGCTAGCTTGATTTAGTAACTGGGCTTGACCAAAAGAAATGAGGGCACGCTTAGCTAAGCGCCGGGCTTGCGGTCAATCACTTATCTCATGATCGCGATCGGCCAATCAGCGCCCAGAGATTCTGGTTACCGGGGTAGCATACAGCGTCATCGTCACAATCAGTTTAGGTGAACATCAGAGCTGTTTGAACATTTTGGCAGTCCATGTCGCCTTGTGCTTTGTGTTTTTAATCTTCGAGCATGTCTACGAGGTCTGTTGAATGGTATGTTTGCTCTCCTTTTTTCTTCTCCTTCCCAGCGTTTCCGATTTTGCTCCCACCGTTGCCGGACAGCCAAACCATGAACATCCAAAACATATAAACACATGACCCTGCCACATGATTCACCGCTCTCTGCGTCGTCAAGTTCAGAAAATATACAGTGTTCAGAGATTCTGACGATGAACTGACCATCACTACTTCAGACCCAGATGCCCACCCCGACGACTCCCCGTCGACACCCTGCTGACTTGGGTGGCTCGAAGAGCACCCCCGCCAAGTCGAAACCGATCGACATCGGTCTGCCTCTCGGAGACTATGACACCAACTCAGTGCGCGCCAAAATCCGGCTCTGGCAGCAACAGGGAGGTGGTGTCATCACAGTCAACGATCCCGCCGCGAAGGCAGATGATGAGGCGACGGAAAACCTGCCAGTTCGGTCAAAGGCGGACAAGGAACCACAACCTCCAAAGACGCCGACACGCTCCAGAGTTGAGAATCGCATAACGAATAACGCGAATGGCGCAAATGGAGACAAGAATGGGACTCGAAAGAGAAGCTATAGCACTCCGAAGAAACGGGTGGTGAGCGACGAGCACTGGCGCAAAGTCCGGAACCCGCCCACAACCCCCAAACAGACCAAGGTCCCAACGCCAAAGCGTATCACTGTCTACAAAATCAACGAGTTTGAAAAATCGTCATCGTCAGTTGCAGAGAAGAAAGACGATGCAAGAACTCTTCTTACGCCATCCCGTTTGGCCAAAGAAGGGATCAAACTCCACGCGTCACCGTCAACTCGAAGGACTGCAGCCAATACGCCAGCGAGGAGGCCTTCAAAGCGCCCAAATGTGGACCGCAACCAACAGGAAAAGCATTCCTCACGTCGTTCACCATCATCGAAGACGTCCGCATCAACCGAATCTGACAAGAAAAGTCTCGCCTCTGAAGTTGAAGGTTTACGAAGGGCTACTCCTCCTCCAAAAGACGACGATGACTGGGCTGCCAGTGAGGCCAACTTCACGGAGCTCTCCCGACTGAGACGCCGCGGATATGATCGCGGCAATACATTTAAGAAGTCCAAAGGGATTATCAGCCAGGTTCTCGGCGAGTCGAAGAAAGTTCTTGCGCCACCTCCTCCGCCTCCCCAGCCAATTTCCCCTGCCAATCGCGAAGCCAAGATTCAAGCCTGGCTATCCAATACGCCTGATCCGTTTGTTGACAATGATGACGGTGATGTATCGGCGGTGGATATGCCGGCTCCGCTGAAGACACGTCGCAGGAGTAAGGAATTCTCCTCGCGAGAACTATCGACGCAAGAGTCGTTCGAGAAAAGACGAGAATCCTCCGAGATTTCTAGAGATCGGAGTCGACGAAAAAAGAGCGCAGAGTATCACAAAAGCCAGTCAACTGAGGAGACTGGTGATCGCAGCAGGAGCAGATCAAAGTCTCCTCAGCCGGATGCCACGTCAATAGATTGTGCTGAGCCATCGTCGTTGACAAGCGTAGCTGAAAATACGCCAAATAGAAAGTCAACCGAGGAGAAAGATTCAGCCAGTCCAACGAAATCCCTGAGAGACAGTCGTCAGTGGGCGCGGCAAGGCGAGTCAAGCGATGGTCCCGTTCTCCCGCTAAGGGTCAGGAAGCCATTCCCTAGCACAGGTGTGCGTCTTTCCACCATTGCGTCAGAGGAAACATTGAGCAGCGCCAGAGATGAACATTCCACAGTTGACAAGGCCGACGTTCCATCCGTAGCTGGACCTCCTACTGAGGTTGGAATTGAGAATCCAACAAATGCTGAAGAGGAGTCTAAGCTAGAAGAAGAGGAGAAGGACCAATTTGATACGGACGCGCCTTCAGCGATCTCTACTGGATTGCAAAGACGCCTGACCAAACATTCTGACCTCATGTCCGTGCTATCGAACCCGAAGTCAAGCCGTAGAAGTGTGAGGTCTACTCGGAGTGTTCGCAGTAACAGGGTCAGGTTGGAAACTGCAACCCTCGAGGACCTGATGAAGGAATTGAATGCCGACGAGACAAAGTATATGCGCGAGCTCCGGACGCTGGTTGGTGGTGTCATTCCTGTTTTGCTGACATGTGTTCTTTCTCGATCGGATTCGGCTGTAGCCGCTGGCCTTTTCCGGCCTTCGCTCGATCCCACTGATGATATCAACTTCACCAGACCAATCGTGGATATGGGTGTCGTGCTCGAACGGTTGAAGAACATGCATAAGAGAATACCTCTCGAAGACAGTGACGCGCTGCTTTCGTGGGCGCTGGGAGCTCAGCGTGTTTACCGCGATTACCTCAAGGCATGGCGCATGGGCTTCCAGGACGTGGTGGTTAACTTGGCTCCACCTGAGGAAGCAGACTCGGCCAATGCCGAAACTCAGAGTCTGGACCAAGGCTTGGAAAGAGATGAGAACGGAGACGTCATCAACAGCAATGGCGAGAAAGTGGATGTCGCCTATTTGTTGAAGAGGCCTCTAGTCAGATTGAAGTACCTCTCGAAGACGTTCAAAGGCATCAACCACGTGGCCCCCTCTCCCAAGGCCGAAGAAGTTACTGGCATTTACCGTGAGCTTGTTGAACTGGCTCGCCGGCGCTCTCATGAGGAGCGGGCGAGACTTGAAGACGAGTCAGCAAACGCCATCGACAGCACCAGAGCCCGGAATCCAGAAACATTAGGTGTTCTTACTGGCGTTACAATTGACAAGACACGACGAGTCCTTGCTCGCGACTTCTTCAACTTGTCGCTTCATCATTCAAGCGGACAACGTATTGACTGCCGAGCCGAATTGCTCCTCAGAGATAATGCTCCTGGAGCAGGGGAGGGTGGCGATCTCTTGATCTGTGAAATTGATAATAGGGACCGCTGGCTCCTCTTCCCTCCTGTGGAGAAGGAATGCGTATCATCAAGGAAGGGAGACGCAAAAGGCGAGATTGTTGTCATGATCCGCGGTCAATCATCGGATGATCGCCAATGGCAGGAGCTCCTTTGTCTGACAATCGAAGACGAAGAGATCGCGCTAGAGTGGGTTCAGATGCTGGGCTCGGACCCCATACCCCCTGCCATTTCTCGGACTCAGAGCTTCTTGGCAAAGGAAAAGGCATCTCGCCGTCGCAGCATCGAGGAAGAAAATGGCAGGCAAACCACTTCTACGCCGAAGAAGACGCTACGTTTGCCGAGTCCGAGCGACATTAATGTGCCTATTGGAGAACAAGCAAGCGTCATCAGCCGCTTAGGGAAGAGCTCCGTTACGGACAGCTCAGCCCCCAGCACGATATTCAGCTCTGCAGATGGTGCCGCTTCTGCGTCTTCTCTTTCCGCTGTCACTGAATATGATTCCCGTGTACGTGAGTCATCCCCTGCATCCTCCGTGGATGCGCGTGCATCGCTTCCGTCCGCAAAGGAGCTGGCCGATAAGTCTACACCGGAGAAAACACCGCCAACGCTCAGGCGAGCCAAGGCGCAACGAATTAAGCCAGCAAGGAAATCGTCCCCATCTGGGAGCCCGAAGAAGTCCACAATGACTCCGGAGAGACAAACTTTGCCAGCGTCCACGCCTCCGAGTAACAGTCGGACGAAAGCGGGGTCCGATATGTCCACTAAGTCTCCAAGCCCCCAGTCCTCGAGAGAGGTCACTCCTGATGAGGTTCCACGGACACCTCGCCACCAAAGGGTATCTTCAGTCCCGTCCACAGAGATGCCGACGATCAAACGGCTTCGACCAAGCAGTCGTTCTAGCAAGGAAGCTACGCCACCTCCATTCTCTGATGACGAAGAGGACTGGCCCGATATCAAAACACCGAGCAGCAGTCAAAGCAGGAGCCAAGAGAGAGATTCAAACGGGCCGCCCGCGCCTCCTCCTCATCGAACACCCAGCTCCGCCCAGCAGAAGACAGTGCCTGTACTCACTCCTACAGCAATGCGGCAAAGACGGCGAACCTCGTCACCATTGAAGCATGAGTACGAGCCGTCGACTGCATCTGAAACATGTTCGGAGTCCGAGACATCCACTGTACGACATTACAGTATGGACTACTCGTCTTCGGACACGTCATCGGACTCGTCATCCTCATATACGTCAGATGAGGATGATCTCTCAGACGACGAGGTACCAACTCCCGTTGCTACTCCGTCAAAGCGTCCGGAGCGAGCTTCGCCGACCACGCCGCCCACTTCTGAACACAGCACGCCGTCACCGCCAAACTCCGCCTCCCAGGGACCTCATCCAAGGGTGGTTTCACAGCCGGCAAAATCGACCAAGGCCATTGCGTCATTGTTCTATTGGGCCGAGAATGGCCAGTGGGAGAGCATGTGTCCTGATGAGTGCACAATAGTCGTCTCACCTGGGCTCATCGAGGCCTACGAGATCACGAACAAGCATTCGCAGTCCGATCAGGCAAATGCAGGGGAGGCGAATAACTGCGACGATGACAACCAAAAACCCAAAGAGCGACCGATTATTGCCCTCGAACTGACGCCGCTTGTTCCCATCCGACGGGGCACTGCCATCGACATCAGCGTTCGATCTCCGCCACTCGAGAGGTCCAAGATCCGAAAGAGCAATAACATTCTATTCCGGGCACGGAGCGTGGAAGAGTGCGAAGTTCTCTATGGTCTCATCAATCACGCCAGGATCAACAATCCTACATATATTGCTCTTCAAAACTCGCGTGACCCGTACAGTGGCCAGCCAGAATCCCTCAGGCGATACAACTCGACGAGCTCCGAGAAACGAACCAGTTGGTTCGGCTTCCCGCGTCGTAAGAACAGCTATCGAGCCGCAAAACATGCGCCTTCTGTGGGATTGGCATCCGAAAGCAGTGTTGGAACAATGAGCACCGCATTCTCGGCTCTTAAGCGATTCGGCGCTGGAAACAGACTATTCAACATTGCACGATCGACCATCACGTCACGGACAGGCAGCCGCGACGGCAGCCAACACGACTCAGGGTCGATAGGGATCGGCGGATCGAAGTTGGCATCGATGGCGGAAGCAGTCAGAAACTCGGGCGGTATCGGTCTGTCTAACGCAAAGATCCGACTCTACGTCCGCGAGAGCACAACCAAATGGCGCGACCTGGGACCAGCGCGCCTGACCATCATGCCAGCGACACCGAAATCATCACGTCCCGGTACCGCAGAGAACAACAACAACACCACCGACGAGGTCACCGCCGCCGCCGCGACTGCTGCTGACGGCACCAATCCTCCCCCACCCATAGGCGGCAGCACCTCCCCACGTCGTCCAGTCCTCTCACAGGAGAAACGCATCATCATCCGCGGCAAAACGGCCGGCGAGACCCTCCTCGACGTCTGCCTCGGCGAGAGCTCGTTCGAACGCGTCGCACGCACGGGCATTGCTGTGTCAGTCTGGGAGGAGCACGAGGGCGGCAACATCGCGGAGAAGGGCGGTGTCACCGGCGGCCAATTCCGTGTGTACATGATTCAAATGAAGAGCGAAGCTGAGGCTGCATATACGTTTAGTTTGGTTGGGAAGCTACGATATTGATGATATCCCTCTTTTGATGCTGTTTTACGTTATGTGTATGGTTCGTTCATGGCGCACGTTTTCTTATGCTTTCATGTCTTCTTGATGCCCGGTTCATGAATTATGATTAGCAATGACTCAAACAATGCAGTTTATGTTCCCTGTCTGTCTATAGAGGGTAAATCATAATGCGCAAGGTAGTTTTCTTGTCAATGTATACAGCCAACTGGCGTAATACCCTTAACCCTAAATTATCCCCAACCTCGGCAAAGCGCCTGACCCCGAAGATGTAAATCCCGTCTTTGCAAAGATGTATCCCACACCATGATCGGGTTCTTTCAAAAGTGCCTCAAGAATTGGATCGTCCAGAATATTTTCCGATGGCGATCCGTCTGCTGCGATGACCGCCGGATCAATATGTCTGAATTGGGCGAGGTACCGCTGCATCCGCGCATGGTCCTTCTTCTTGGATTTTGATTTGTTGTTGATCGGGCTAGGATCCACCATGATCTGGGACCTCTTGAGTTCGGAAGCTTTGATCAACGGGGGAAGACTAGGAGAATCGCTGTCTTCGTCATCCTCGTCGGATTCGTCTTCATCAGTGGAAGAGCTGTCGGGTCGGACAGCATCTGATGCTGTAACTTCGGCCGGTGGTGTTCCCTGCCCACCGCACTTACAGTTTAGTAGCTCGTGCGTTTGGCAGCCGTCGCCATCGTACAGCCGGAAGATGTCCTTGAGTTCCTCCCGGGAGAACTGCGCGACGTTGGCCCCGCCCTTGTCCCCTTCCATGACGCTGTCCGCGAGCCCGATCTTCGTAACCTGCCGCTGCCAAATCTTCTCCTCGAGACCTCCCTTCATCATGATGCGGTAAATTCGACAGTGGCGTTTCTGGCCGTCACGGTGGATACGGGCCATCGCCTGCATGTCAGTTGCCGGATTCCAGTCCACGTCGAATAGGATCAATCGGCTTGCGCCTACGAGATTCAAACCCGTCCCACCCGCCTTCGCGGAGAGGAGAAATGCGAAGCACATGCTGGCGGGGCTGCGATTGAATTCATCTACGAGCTGCTGTCGTTTCCCGGAGGGCGTTGATCCATCCAGGCGAAGAAATGGTAGTCCCAATGACGTAAGTAACGTGGACAAAAGGTCAAGCGTAGAGGTGTAGTTGGAGACAAGGACGACCTTCTCGGTAGTAGTGGTCCGGAGGTTATGCAAGAGTTGATCGAGCACTCTGATCTTCCCGCTTGATGAAGGCGCAAAATAGCGGAGGAGATTTTGAGGGATTGTCGACAACAATGCTGTGACGGTAGAATTTTGGGGCTCATCGCCAGTCTTCGGATTCAACAGAGACGGACTGTTGCATAGTTTCTTCAGAATCGTAATCAAATGAAATGCCCCCTCCGTATTCCCCAAAGCTGTCTGGAAAACAGGCGACGCCAATACATGACGGTATATAGTTGCTTGGACAGATGTCGGATTGCACAGAAGCACGTATTCGGTCTTTGGCGGGAGGTATTTGGAAAGTATGTCAGCTGTTCGACGCAGCATGAACATCGATGTCAAGTTTCGTAGCTCTTCATTTCTTGCCTCGCCCTTTTCGATCTCCTTTCTAGTTGCCTCTGGCTGCCTGCTCCTCACAATTGGACCCTCGAACTCCCTCATGAAGCTCTTGTATGTCCCAAGCACGCCGGGATTCACGAGATCAACCGCAGCAAAGAACTCACTCAGATCATTCTGAATGGGAGTTCCTGATAGAATGATTCTTCTCGGTGTGTTCAAGGCTTGAATCGCCTGACCACTTTTGTTCTGCAATGTTTTTAACCTATGGCCCTCGTCGGCAATGACAATGTCGACTCCAGGACCTTGGCTGAGGCTTTCTTGAACATTGCGCAACTTCTCGTATCCAACGATCATGACATGATACGCCCTGCCTCTAGTAAAATCCGAAATTCGCTTTCTTTTGTCGTCGAACACAAACACTCCAATGCGCTCGTTGCCGAGCCATTTACGAAACTCTTTTCTCCAGTTGTTGATCAGTGTGACGGGACAGACAATCAAAGCTTTCTTTACGACCGGAGGATCTTCATAAATCGGATTCTGTTTCAGCAGAGTCCAAAGCAATGTGATTGTTTGGAGTGTTTTTCCCAATCCCATTTCATCTGCCAGTATGGCCCCTTGGCCATTGAAATCCCTCATTCCCATGACGCATTCGTACAAAAACTTCACCCCCTCACGTTGGTGTTCGCGCAAATGTTTCGCCAGTATTGGGTCGACCACAACGTCGACGACACTCTTCCCTTTTGGCACAGATGAAGGGCGCTTCATCACCAGAGCTCCAGGGGCATTGGGATCATGACGGGGGACGGGATTGGCACTGGGGTTCGTTGTGGTAACGCTGTTAATATTTTGTAACGGGCTCTTGAAACTTTTGTTAACTGCCGCAGTCGTAGGAACTGAGGCACTAAGTTTGGCCGACTGTGGTTTGTCGCAAGCAGAGCTTGTTCTGCCGGATGGTCTCTGTGCTGCATTGAGAACTGTCGGGGGTCTAAACACTGATGGTGATTTGTTCGAATCTTGTCTCTTGTTTGTCAAGCGTTCTGGTGAAGATGAGTTGAGTTTTTTGGCTCCCCCCAACAAATTCCGACCTGATAAGTATTCCTCTTTCGACATCTCTGATTCGACTTCAACCTCTTTTCCCCCAATTGAGAGGTTCTCACCGGGCTCGAGCAACCTATTTATCATAATTCGGCCCATCTCTCGGCCAGAAATGTCTCGAAGATACCCGTATCCTCCACGGATCGCCAATATCCCATCACCGTCCCATGTCTTGTGCTTTTTGGCTGTGAACTTCCGCCTACGTAATGGTATCAGCCAACCGCAAATCCCTCGTATCGAACCAGTCGTCAGCTAATGCAAAATGTAAGGACTTGACGAACCAAAGGACATTGTAGTACGCCTCGACATCATCTCCGCCGTTCCCCCGCGATCTTGACGCATCAGAACCTGAGTCGCCCACTGTCTGACCGGGCGGCCCATTCTTTATCTGTGTCAACGGCCCGCGCGACGGACCCAGCTTTATGCCAACCGAATTATCAAGAGGGCGCTCGGTGCCCGATTCCCGCTTTTCGCCATTGTCGACCTCGGCTCCGCTTTCACTGAGTCGTGGTCGTTTCCCCGGCCGAGTAGTTTCGTTTTCGTTCGTCGGAGTCGATTCAGCTGGTTGACTCGGCTTGCGTATCAATGGAGGCTTAAACGGCTTGAAAACCATGGCTGGCTTGACTGTCCTCTGTCGCTGGACACGTGAAGATCGATTGGCATGCTCTCTGTTCACGCGACGGAAGCCACGTCGGCGCGTTCCGAACACGAAGTCACGTGTTGATTGTTTACCCAGTGTCACGTGCAAAGATCGCCGTTGCTGAGATAGCGTTCATTGTTTACTCCGTACTTTTGCTTTCCTCTTCTACGATTTGATCTCTCTCTTCACCCGCTGACCCAACTGCTTTGACATGCCGAACTAACAACTTCCCAAACGCATTGAAAAAACAGTTGCAGAAGGTCATTCAAGTGTTCTTGGCATCCACATCTTGAGGCGTTCAATGCACGGACCGCTTTCCCAACGGCCAATGGCACAACTCGGCAGAACCAAAAGATCTAAAAAGTTCATCCAAAACATCAACGTCCAAACGGCAACTAATTTAGGGTTATGTACTTGAAGCGAGTTCAGAGTATTTCGTACCTAAAATCTCATGATCTTACTCATACCTCATTGTATTTCGCACTCGTTCTCAAACTGGAGTACATTACTCGTGCCACTCTACCCCTATCTAGTACTTGTAGCTACTAAGCACTACCCACTCCCCTTTCAAACAAAACCTCAACTCACAGATGAGACTGAATAAAGAAAGAGGGAAAGAATAAAAGCCATAACTCCAGAGCAGTCCACTTACAGAGATGTCTGCCCAGCCCACTAAGCATCGACACACAACGCAATGAGCTCATCGACCGCATCGTAGTTATCGTCGGTCTCCGTTGGGTCGAAATAGTCGATGTCTTCGGGTTTAGTAGACGGTGTTGAGGCACCGTCTTGATCATCTCCGCTGCCATCTTCGTTCCATTTGCGTTCAAATGCTTCTATGATCTCGGAAATCTCAAACTTGATTGCACAAACCTTTCCGTAAAGCCGCCATTTGGAGTCCGGGCCGCTTTTGGCTTCAGCCAAATATGCCTGCCATTGGTGAGATACTTCTCCATCCAAGGACCTTGCCGGCCTAGCGATGAAGCTGTATGGCCTCCAGACAAGTTTTCCGTCCGCGGTTGCTGCGCGAACGTAAGTTAAGATGCGTATGATATTGCCACGCTTGTCTTTGTGGGCCGTATCTCGCTTCACCGCGATCTTCATTTCGTCGATTTTGGCGCCCGGCAAGCGAATCTCCTCCATGATGGCAATCTGCTCCTTCATGAGTTTGCAGACAGCTTGCTCCACAGTGAACTTCCAATCACAGTCCATGCAATACAAATCCCAGACGATCTGGTTGTCAGTAGAAGCTTGCATTTTTGTCATCTTCATTAGCCTCTTCGGCGGTGGCACGCACTTGTCTCCTTCAACTGTATGGCCACATCTGTTAAAAACGTGGGTCAGTTGTTTGCCCATCTGGTTTTTGACAGGCGCGGGTCGTGGGACCCTAGGAGTCATGGCTGTAAACGGCTTCGATAGTCAGTGAACCAATCTTGTAACTCAGGAACTATCATAAACTTGATTTGATTGTGATTTTTGGAAGCAGTGTAGAAGCTTCATTTCGAGTATTTATAGTTTTCGATCCTCGAGATGGGATTTGCATCGTTGATGGAACAACCCGCAACATCGGTCATCGTGTGCGGGATGACTGGTATCATTGAACGCATATCTCTGTCTTAAATCGCCTGTACCACACCGCTTGTCCGTGCTGAGTATGTCTGCTTGTTGTTAGTCCCGCCAACGCCGAGCAATGCATTCGATTTCCAGCGCTTCTGTTGAAACGGTCTGTCGTGATACAGGGTTTCCCGCCAAACAATCAAATTGTGCATAGCAGCCGATCACAAAGGATTTTGTTGGTTCCCGTTGTTAAGAAGACCCTGTTTGAAAGATTCGTCGGCATTCCGGGTAAAAGGCTTCGGAATTTCAAAGGGTTTTGACTTGACTGTTAACAAAGAGATGTAGCCTGTCGGCCTTTCTACTTCGAGTATTCAATGTGTGTGAGAGAGTTCGTGGAGGGAAGGGTCATTACCACGGTGAATGCATTGTATATTCTAGAGAGTAATGCCCTGAAAGTCTATCTATCTTCAAATCCCCGCCATCCGCAACCTCGAAATCCCAATCCACGTCTAAATCTCATAACGCCAACTCATCTATATATGAATTCGTCATGAATCTCATAGGCACAGAAAGGATCTACCTTTGGTAATCTCTATGACAACGCCTTAGATGATAATCTCCGACACGCCGTTGGCCAGCTCCGCCTCCCTGGCCTGCGAGGCCTTCACAACTGGCTCAAACACCCCGGCCGCCGAGGCCACGAAACCCAGGAACGGCTTGCTGGGAGCAAGCACCCGAGACAGATACTCGGGATGGAACTGAACCCCGACATACCAGGGATGATCCTTCAGCTCGATGATCTCCATCCGTTCTCCCTTGTCGTCCTTGCCAATGAAGTGGAGCCCGGCGGCCTGGAGACGGTCAATGTACTCGGGGTTCACCTCATACCGGTGACGGTGTCGTTCATCAATGGTAGTGCGATCGAGTCCGTAAAGAGATCGCAGTTTAGACCATTCCGTATTGGGCTGGAAGATTGTCGGACGTGACCCAAGACGCATCGTTCCACCCATATTCACAGGGTCAATCTCAGGCATGAAGATGATCACTGGGTCAGAGGTCTGCTGGTCCAATTCAATCGAGTGAGCGCCCGAAATGCCGCAAACATTTCGGGCATATTCAATAACCGCGACTTGCATGCCCAGGCAGATTCCGAGGTACGGCTTTCCCTTTGTCCGAGCCCAGTGCGCCGCTGCAATCATACCTTCGGTCCCTCGAGCACCGAACCCACCGGGAACGAGGATACCCTCGGCAGTGCAAACATCATGCCACGCTTTGTGGAAAGCTTCCGGGTTGCTTTCCCTGGTTTCTTGCTCCAAATTGGTCGCATCGACCCAAACGATGTTGAGCTTTCGACGGCAGGCCATGGCAGCGTGCTCCAGTGACTTGATCACTGAAAGATAGGAATCGTGCAATGACACGTACTTGCCAACCAGGGCAATGGAAACAGTTTCATACACATGTTCTTGAGACGTGGTGAGCGTCTTCCACTGTCTCCAGATTCTTTCACCCTTTGTCACGAGGGACGGAGCAATGCTCTGCTTATCAATCTTAAGGCCTTGGCTCAGCTGGGTAAGGAAGCCTTGCTGCTCCAAAAGAATCGGAACATGATACGTGGAGACAACGTCATGAACACTGACAACCTGCTCAGGCTCGACTTGGCAAAACATGGCAATCTTATCTGTCGTCGCTTTGTCCAGTGATCTCTCACAGCGGCACGCGATCTATGTATCCCATTAGAGAAAAAATGTCGACAAGTTCATGGACTGGGTTAACATACCAAGTCAGGGCTCAACCCAGCGGAGCGCGCATCGCGAATTGCTTGTTGCGTGGGTTTGGTTTTCAACTCGCCATGGATAACAGGCACCAATGAGACGTGGATTTGGAGAAAATTGTCCTTGCCAGCCCGCCGGCGTAACTGGCGCATAGCTTCAACAAAAGGGGCACTCTCGATGTCACCAAGAGTTCCTCCAAGCTCTAAGCCCAAATGTTAATCCCCATTCAAAAAAGTCAACCCAGCTTCGGGCATACCGATAACGCAGACGTCAGGCTCTTCATTGCTGTCATCCGCAGGCGTTCGCGCAACACGTTCAACCCAATCTTGAATTGCATCGGTGAGGTGTGGTACGATCTGAACCGTGCGGCCCAAGTAATCACCACGACGCTCCTTCTCGATAACATGTTTATACATCTTCCCGGTGGTAATCTACTCCTTGTCAGGGATCAGTCCATAGGTTGAAAAAGAGTCAAGGGTACTCGCGTTGTTGTCTCTCGTAAGTGTGACGTTGAGATATCTCTCGTAGTTACCCAAGTCCAGATCCACTTCACCGCCATCATTCAGGACGAAGACCTCTCCGTGTCTGATTCACCGCGTCAGAAACATACTACCCAGTAATTGCGATGTGACGATAAATGACGCGTGTCTGGGTCCAATTTACATACTCGGTAGGAGCCATAGTACCGGCATCGACATTCATGTACGGGTCGATCTTGATGGACGTCACGTATAAAGTTGTCAGCACAATTGATCTACGGTGCGCTTAGGAAAGGAAAATACATATCTTGCATCCTAGCGTTTTCAGGAGGAGACCACTTGAGGACGCTGGAACACGGTCAACTGTCAGGGCAACTCCTTCACACGCATCGAGAGATAAAATAGGAAAATTTTCCAGCTATCAATTTTGCTAATTCCGTGGACGAGGTAGGGACCGCACCGATTACGCCTTTTCCGATGCCACTGATGACACCTGCCCCGAAATAAAATTCATGTTAACGAAGCTACTCCAACACAAAATTCTGATAAGCGACGCGCGACGATGACGTACCTCCGGACACAAGTACGTACTTCATGATGGCGTCTATACAGGAAAAACCCCCAGAAAGTTAACGTAGCAATATAATCCAGAGAGATAAGAAGTCCAAATCAAAAGTATAGGGTGCCTTTCCTGGCTATGGCCAGGGGGGGAGAGGAAAAAGAGAAGAGTAAGAAAAATCGAGCCAAGCTTTTTTCAGCGGGGACAATCTCGACGCGAGCCATATCAACACGTGATTTCAGCTATTCATATCATCACGTGAATTTGTCAGCCCTAAACCCCTACGCTGCCCCGTTTTTCAGAGTACAGTAATTAGGGTTCTATACTCAGGAAAGCGCCGTTTTACAGAGACGGTACATTGATACTTCTTGAGAAGAATTTAGAATCCGAGCAACCGCAGCGCTGAAGGTCTTCGTTGCCAAAATGGCCCAGATTGTGCTGTCATTAAAAGTGAACTCGCCAAAGAGAGAAAAAGGGTCATGATTTGAACTTACAAAGGACCTCTTACCGCTACTTCTGCAGTAGATATTAACAGGAATAGCGTCAGCACCAAACGTAAATTTGAACGATAACGACTACATAGTACGAGTGCTCCCATACTCAGATTCTGAAACCCAGGAATTCAAGCTTTCAACTGCGGCGTATCCGCAATCCTGAACACATATTTGACCGCACTCGCCTTCCCATTCTTGAGGTCGTTCAGAGCAGCCTCAACGCCCGCGAGGCCGTTCTCGCGCACCTCGAACGGATGCCCCGAAAACCAGCCGTCCCGCAGACCTTTTCCAAAGTACCGGAACCCGACAAATCCCAGGTCGCGATTGGCGGCGACATCATTGTGCACGTCGACGGCGAAGGTGAGGGTATGCCGGACGGTCGGCGGGAGAGAATCCGCGTTGTAACGGAGCACAAATGTAGCCGCGCCTTTGGGATCAATCACTTTCCCGACGATATCGGTGCTTCCATGTTCCGAGACGGCGTCAAACGCAAAGGGGAAGTGGGTGAAACTCGGTGCGGCCTTCTTCAACGCTGCCTGGAGTTCCTGCACCACGGCATCGGCTCCCTTCCGATAGTCCACAATCGCATCGCCCTTGGTCGAATCGAGTAGAGTCTCAACATACGATGCACCTTTGCCGGCCACGGCGATGATGGGATGGATATTCGCTTGGCGCGCGAGCTTGATCGCAAAAGAACCGACGGAGGTCGATCCGCCGTATACCAACAGCGGCGTCGGGTCCGTGGCTGGTGTCCACGGCGCTGACAGCCGCAGATTCTTGAACAGGCCGACTAGAGCCGTACCCGCGGCCAGCCTGGAAAATGATTAGCAAAGGCCCAGATGACAGGACCAGAGAATGCATCATACGGAATTGTAGCAGCTTCTACTCGACCATCAGCACGGATTGCCGATGCATGTTATCGCTGCAGTCCCTTACCTTCAAAACTGATATTGTCAGGGATTGGGAAAGTGGTGTGATCCGACGCCACGGCGTACTCAGCGTAGCTTCCATGAGGAGTACCGGGCTCGTGGAACGCGGCCACTCGATCACCGGGCTAATCCAACCGTCAGTCCTTGCAATTGCTCCCCGCTTTAACGTAAAATTTGGGTCTAACCTTGAAGTCCCGGACATTCTTGCCGACCTGGTGCACTATGCCGGCGATATCATCGCCTTCGTTACGGTTAGAGTTTTGGAACTCTGGCCGTTTCCAATCCTTGGGATTGCTCCCGGATACAACGACTTTGATCACGAGTTGATCATCTCCCGGCGTTGGAATGGGAGTGTCCCTGAAATGCGTCTTGGGACCTGCGGAAACGGTGAGTTCAAGCGGCATAGCAGGCAATCTAATCTATCAATTCGCAATCCGGAGAGAGAGTCAGTCAAGTCTATGCAGAGGAGATTCTGATAGCCACGATACAACGACCGGCCGAATTTATGCTCTTAGTTGAAGTAGTTAATCATATCTAACTTTGAGTTACGATGTACTAACCTAAGCTGATGCAATCGTATCACGTCAACACGCGGCAGCATGTGCAACAAGGGAAGTTGTTGCTCGATAAATCCCCGCATCCAACCGGGTCCGATCGAAACGAGTAGTACGTTATGGTAGCAATGTGCTATACTCGTGCTTTGAGCCATTCGTTTCGAAAGATTGCGAAAGAAATATTTACAAATCAAGCACATCACATAGCGCTGAAGTGCGGAGCATACAGACACGGAGTAGAATTAAATGATGAGTCCACCTGTTAGACTGACAAACATCTATCGGATCGTGATTCAAAGGGTTCTTCACCAGTGCGGGGAATTTCAACCCACTGTAACTCCGTGATACTTGCTCTTTATACGATCATGGAATTCGAGCAGACACAGAATATCACATAGATAAGGAATCTGTAGTATGCAATAACTTGGATATTCCATCGTTTACAAAATGAAGACACCTGAATGTGTGCACTTCAAGATGACAGTTCTAAAAGTACTAGGAGTGTAACTGCCAACCTGTATGTCATCGAACCCAACCCCTCTCTGGGAGTAAGACGGAACTACGGGCCGACAAGGCTGTCAAAACAATAGAACTGGATGCGTTAGCCGAGGAAGGGAGAGGGATGTCGTCATCAGCTTGCAGAAATGTCGGCAGTTTTGCATTGGTCCAGCTGCTCCCGATATAACCAGGGACAAGCTCGGAGATAACGGGAGGACGGAGAAAAGAATGTAGACTTTACTATGAATGGAAAATTCCTCATAGTCTAAACCAAATCAAGGAAAAGGCTGTGGTCTAAAATGCGGGGCAGCACTTGGTCAGTGGCCCAACTTCTCCGGAATGCATTGTCTGTACCTGAAAGGAAAGAAATGCAGCTTCAGTATGCTGTTGAACTACGTAAGAAGGCCAGCCTACAAGGTACCAACTCGGGTTCGGAGGGATAGATCGAGTCGCATGGTCTTCCCAGTACACAAACAGGCGCTACCATGGCGTTACCTGGTCTGAAAAGGAAACTTCCACGCAGGTACTACTTGAACTGTAGAGAGGTTACTTGATTAGTATGGATGAGCAAGTACAAATGAAGCGAGGCACAGTCAATCGTTGACAAAGCCGGCTGGTTGAGGAACAGGAGACCATCAGAGCCGGTTAAGCTGGCACTGGCGACACAATCTGAGGTTGCACTGCGAGCATTCCAGGATATAATATGGCATTCTGTCCCAGCATTCCTCACACCTGTACCTTCCGTCAACTCGCCTCCATATGCCTTGATGATGGCATTCTTCCTCTCGAAGATGGTCCATAACCTGGCGAACACGTGCCGGCCCTGGATTTCCACCTGCGTTCTGAGCCCGCGCGACAATGTCACGAGCTCTTTCCACAAGCCGGTCCTCTCGCCACTGTTCGCAGCCACAGGTCTTCCAGGGCCCTCCACACTCGTAGCAGAATTCTGCTCGGCAACGACAGCTACGGCCTTTGTCAGATTATAGACCAGATGGTAGGCAGTACTATTCGATGAGAACTGGTTTTCACTCACATTATATGATTGCATCCGACGGTGAGTTCTACCACGGAGCGGCATCTAAAACATCGCTGCCATCCTCGTTCTCTGGCCAGCTCCAAGACTTCCTCTGTCCCGTCCGGACATTCCCCACTATGGGCCTGTTTCTTGCAAAGAACGCAGGTGCGCGTATTGCAAGAGCTGCAAATACCAACGTTCATGCGGACGCTGGTAGGGGGAATGTACTTTGAGCATGTCGCACGGGAACAGTACGTCCGAGAAGAGTCATTGATTTCAATGGACTTTTCCTCAAACGCAGCAATTTGAGCGCTGCTGAGAAAGTCTCTCACTTGCAACAACGGAATAGGTTGACGGCAGCATCGAGGTGGAAAGAGGGATTCATCAACCAGCGAGTTCGTGAAGAGTTGGACGATGCAATCTTTGCAGTTGACATGCCCACATGGAGCCCTGGTTGTGTCGAAGCTAAACTTTCTTTCTGTACAGACCTCACACTCGACCCGGCTCGTGGGATGATAGCTTGAACGTACCGTGTCTCTACTGCTCTCTCCATTGTCGAATTCGGCAGAATATCCGTTCTGCTGAATTTCTCGTTCATCGGAACCGGCAAGACGCAGCACTAGCTGCCTATCTCTAGCGGCTATGGCCTCCTCCCGCATTGCACGAGCCACTGCATCACCATCATCACGAACGGCAGTTGCAATGCTCTGAGCAAGTCTTCGATCCCTCAAGAGCATGAGCTGCTGCTGAAGCTCAGACTGTACTGCTTTAAGATCGGCACTCATTCCAGTTTCCTCGCCTGCCCTCTGCTTCCCCTTTTGGTTCTGAAGCATCTCTTCAACATCATTTTGCAGAAGTTCGAGAATTAGTGATGTATCTTCGTCGGTCATGCTATAGTCTGCCATGTTTGTCGAGTGTGCAGTGAATGCTAAGCCACAAGTGGTCAATCAAATGAAAGCTGGCTTTCTCGTTGCAAAAGTGGGAAAATGCTTAGGCTCAGAAAGATTGGAAAAGAGAGATTAGCTCTATGGATGCTGCGCGCAGTTGAAAGTGGTTCAAGCCAATTCTGTCTAATGAAGAATGTTTGAGGCGAGTCAATAGGATACGCTCCAAAGGCATTCACGCAATGAGAGCATGGTATGTTTACAATTTCTTAAAAAAAAAAGGTCAGACCAGATCCGGGTAGCACGTGATTGTGTGTTGTCGTTATCTATTGACTTCGTCCTAATCAAGGAGGCAAGTTACTTCTATGATAGGCCAGTCTTGAACAACCAGACACAATCAGAAGAAATTCTGCCCTTGGCCATGAATTTTCTGCTGAATATTTGTTGAACGACCTTTGGGACAGAAGATCACCTCGAATCCTGCACCTTCCCGGATAGTAAAAGTCGACGTTATATCGTCATAAGCTGTGAACAAGTGAGTACACGGTCGGTAGTAGTATGATGCAATCAACGACTTTCTCACACTTACCATAGCTATATGCGTCTGGACATACCTTTTTCGCGGTTTTACTATACAGATTTGGACCGCAAGTAGATGGCGAATTATGGTTGCCCGCACAGCAATCTTCGTCTCTCCCATACTTGGCACAAGAGGAGAGACACGGATCAAAGTCAGGACGGGGAATATTGTCATCCGGATATGGGAAGACGCCGTCGCCAGGCTTCGGTGGAGGTTGCAGTTGAAGAGACCACGGGCACCACCGCGAGACTGCATGCCTCTCGAGAGACTCCTCCAACGGGGTTTTGTAAGTTATCGAATCAACTGTAATGTTGACAGGTACAGTCGCCGTCGTGTCGTTGAGACTTTCCAGGGGTAATAAGAAGTTTGGACTGCCGATACATACAGGATTCGTTGTATTTGACGGGATGCTAGCCAGAGATGGATCATCAGATTCGGTGTGTAATGACACAATGGCGATCGGAAGGTTGTAGCCATCCACAAGGGAGATGTCGTAAAAGGAGAGGTTCATATCTGATGACATGGTGAATTCTGCTAACGTTGCTGGTTGACCCTAAATACGATATTAGCATATATCTGGATAGATCAACTCGCGCTAAACTGACAGTTCCTTTGCAATCAATTACTCCCCCGCAATCCCCCGTGAGGCATGCTTGGCCGGTTCCAAACCATCCCCCTTCTACCTTTGGCCCTGTCCCTTGCTCATTAAAACTGCAGTTTGTTCGACCCCATATTCGGCCCTGCCAATCTGCACTGACGGTGAAACTTGTTGTGTTGCCGGGTTGAGCGCGATATCCTCCTGTGCTCGGCCCTCTTCCGTTCTGTGTGGCGATGGCCGGGTAGATGTCGACAGGACAGTGGTTTCTTATCCTTAATGGCCGCTCCTCAGCGCTAGCGAGCTTCGCAGAAGCTCTTGTTTTCATGTGGTGAAGCGCATGGCTGTGGTCAAGGAGGAAAAGATAGAGTAGTGACGTCCACAGCATGTCAGCTGCGAATGGAAAAGACAGTTTTTCTTCCAGACCCGGAGATCTGAAGAGCTAAAAGAATTTAAAAAGGACGGTGCTAGAAGTTTTGTCTCAATTTCTCAGATGTAGTTGAGACAGCTACGAAAGTACCAGTATTTGAGTATCAGTCTGCTCAGTCCTTACTTATGCCCCATCACAGCTCGGGGAGTGTCGAGCGGTTCTTGCACGAATCGTCACGGGGAAGCTTCCATTCATTAATTGAACTTGTCTTGTTGTCATGAAAACCCTTGCATCAAAGAAATCATGACTGAACAAATGAGTGGACAGGATACTTTCTTTGAAGTTTGACTGGATGGCTCGGAAGGAAGGGCCAAGTTAGGGCTTTTTAATGCGTGAATTAATAAAGATCAGCAAATAGATTCTTCTAGCTTAATCAGGCAGTTACAGTTTACGTTTATTAACTGCTTATGGTTAGCTTACTTCCGTATTAATCCATGCCGAGGCCTCAGGAACCGAGATCTACGCGCCGGCTACGGACGTTTCAGTCTCGAGCAAGCTCTTGAACCAATCGCTAGCCTCGACTGCGTTGGAGCTTGACACCCTTCAGTTCTTCACTCCTGGGCAGGCAATCAGCTGAAACTTCTACTTTGAAGATCAGAATTTCCTTTCGCATGGCTATGCTCTGAGATAGGATGAAGCTACTGACTACACCCCAACACGAGTGGTTAGGCTCTCGATGCCATATATAAATAAATATAAATCAAGATTCCTCTGCCTTGTCAAGGCCTCTTTTGGCTCTTCAGATGTGGACATTGCTCATGACGCATCATCATCATCCGTAGTCGATGAAGAACTTCTAATCGCCGCACTTCACACAGAGCTTATGATGACCGAAATTTGCAAGATAGTGCCTCTCCGTCACAGTGGCGAGACGCCCTTCGTGTGTCAGGCACGATCCGGTGCCAACGTTACAATATCATCATCGGAATCATTCTCGAAGAAATTATACAGCTACTCCAATAATTTTTCTTTCATAAGCTCTGTAGTAACAACTTAGTTATCCCACAAACAGCCGTTCTTGGTCCGAACTCATTCACTCCATGCAAACAATGCAACATTAAAAGTAGATGAACAAGTACTCCATACTAGTACCGCAAAACCTGTTCAGACAGCCACCCAAACCTTTTTGATGCAACAAAATCCCTCAGAAACACAGAACATAGAAATCGTCATGACATGGCATCACTCAGCTTCGTCTGCTTTTCCCCTCGATCACGTAAACTAGCGGCGTACTCAAGCACCGTCTGCCCCCAAACGTCGCGGCCCTTGTACTTGGCCATATCTTCTGGCCAGCTAACAATCTCTGCAGCGAGGTTCTGAACCTCTTCGGGAGCGAGTTCGTCCAGGGGGGACAACGTGGTCTTGACGGTGAACAGGAGTGCCTGGGTGCGAGGCAGTCGACGGAAGGTTTGTCTCTCCCGTCGAAGGATGACATTGCCCGGACAGAGGCCATTTTCTTCTTCTGTGAGGCTGTCCGGACGGAACAATGTGGTGCAGAGGTCCTCGTTGGTTCTTCTTGTTTCCAAGAAGTAGTTCGACCGCTCCATAGGCGACTTTGGGGTCAGCCGACACATGAATCTACCGTTCGGTTAGCGCGACTGGATCTCGGCCCACTGGATACAAAAGCAAGGCTTACTTGTGGACTGAACGTCCGATTTTTTCATTCCATTGTGGCACAGGGCCATGGAGCTGGGATAATGTAAATCCTATCCGTCGGTGGACAGTCCATCCGACTGGGAATAATGTGGCACTGGCTGCACTGTGCACGGGATTAGCCATTGACTTGCCATCAAGGGATGTTCAGCAAGGGGAATTGCGCACATACAGGTAATACTCGCCATCCGTATTCTGCATCAAGACGCTCAGATCCTCCATGGTCAAGCGAACGGCAATCTCCAAGGGATGCATGCTGGGGTTGGCTCCGCCAAACGTGAAGGTCTCATTGGTCTTGAGGTTGTGAACCTCGGTTTCGCGCCCACGTTTCTTCATCTTGAACATGGTTGGAAACCGACTACATAGAAAGTCTGTGACCATCTCGAGAAGCTCTTCACAGGCAGCATATGACTCTGGCAAGTACTGAATGACATTCTCTCGGTTGTTCTGGAGCAGCTCCAGGCGAACCTCGTGTTCACGCATGTAATTCTTGTCGACGGTCAACCAGTTGTACTCGTCGAGCTTCCGCAAGCCCATGGTGATGTGAAACTTCTGCCGCCCTTTAATCGGCTCGCATGGATATGGGGGCAGATGTGTGACATCATCATCAACAAGGTCCTTGCGAAAGCTCCTCTTGCTGAGCAACGACGGCAACCACTTCCACAGCCACTTGACAAGAACACCAATAACAGACAATGCTAACAACGAGAGAGAACAGACCATGCTTGATCGGGGAGGAGGCACGCCTCCGTGATCCGAGGGTGCATTAAAATTCCGCAGATCGAAGCTTGTCATTGAACAGGAACCTCTCAAACTCACTCACGATCAAGTGACAGGAAAACGCAACGAGTTGAGGGGAAATTTCCTTGATCTACCACCACGCAGTGCAAGAATGAAAGTCTATGCCAGGTCTGGAGCCATTCATCGATCCGGTCTACCTTTTTAAATGAGTTCGCGTAATATTATCTAACCCCTATCCTCAGACGGAAGGCCTGAAAAATCCATGGCTTTCAGTTTGCTGCGTGAGGTGCCTGGCCCAGTGGTCAGAGCTTTCCCCACAAAATGCAGCATCTGCCACATGATCGGATCGTTTTTTCTTGGGCTGCAATTCGGAAATCCTGGGTCAGAAGGACAGCAATAGCCTCAACAGCCTCGGTGCTAGGAAGATCAGGCCCAGCAGCCGGGGGCCCCGTCGGGGATCAACCAGTTTGGTTGGACATGAGCAATGAAACGTTGCGCCGCTAGCGATGGTCATTCTCTATTTCCATACCCCAAGAGTCAAAGGACTACGGGTACGCGTTGCTGGAGTCAGAGTCTGGATCATTATGGAGGCGACGGAGCTTACTTAGTGCCTGATCCACCGAGTGATGATGATCTGGGGATTTTGAAACTTGGCGCGTGATAATGCTAAGTGTTCGTTGGGAGATCCATTTCACGATTCGTTGCGAGTCGTTTCTTGCCACCAGTTCAACTGTCGGGTTTGTCGATCCGGCAGCTCTGGCTGGCCAGGAACCAACGCAATCCCAGTCGTACATCACCGCAATTGCGTCGCGGATTGTAATTGACCAACCCATTTGCGATGGGCTGGGGAGTCTTGGGAGCTTCGTTTACGGAAGTGGGCCTACACGCACCGTTCGGTGAACGGTTCATTGTCCGTGGCGAGCAGAACCTCGCCGACGATCGTCTATGCTACTCGTACTCGTACGCGCGCCGTCACTCAATTCATGGATGCAAATTGCTGTTCCACAAATATCGAGGCTTGGGCCTCAATGCTTGCTTTTTTT
>NW_027192361.1:1585655-1634080 GCF_041956635.1 Thermomyces lanuginosus | reverse complement strand
TTTTTTTTTTTATTATTTTTTTTTTTTTTTACTAGGGTGTTGTTTCCCGAGCCACCTTAGTTCTGGGATAGGTTTTGTTTTCCACAACACCGAACAATGGCGGCGAAAATCTCAGTGTTTAATCCATTGCCAGCCCAATCACCCATCAGCATAAACTGGCCCGCAATTGGCTCGTTTTTCCTTTCCGAATTTCGCACTTGAGGAAGGGAGAGTCACTTGGCTCGATGCCATATCACATGGAGCTGAATCTGTGTCCAGCTCTTTTTTTTCTCTTTGAATTATGGCGGCTTGGGATTTTTCTTTTGCTCCGCTGCCCCGTGCACGGTTCTGCGCGTGAAGCGCGGTTGGCGCTGGCCCCGTCTCCGGGACGAAATAGGGTCAGCAAACCCACTGAATCCAGTGCAGAACCCATCGTCAGTGGGATTTGTGTGCTCGATGACTTCATATCTTGCCAAACGAGCCAATCCGAGCTCTCGGGCTCTTCCGGCTTGATTGCTCCAGCATCCCGCGGGGAGCATGGGATTGGCCCATTGGGCTGCCAATCATTGCACTACTAAAAGCACAGCCACAACTGACCTCGCCAAGTGTGTGTCGAGTCATTCGATGGACGGAGCTTCGACCGAGGAGTCGTGGCCCTTAGTGCTTACTCAGCATCGCTGATACTAAACCGAATAGAGTATATTGAGCTGCCAGTTTCCGTAATCAATGACCCCTCAATTGATCGGTCAAGTGACTTGATAGGAGGATCAGATGCATGCGCTGGAGTTGGGGGAGCCTCACAGCTGCTTCTGGACTCGTGCCTCTCCATTTGGCCGTGTACGTCATCTTCACACAACAGACGACCAAAAGTTGTGAACGAGGGTCCCCTAACTGCAGAACGACGGATTGAAGCAGAATGCTGGGAACCTAGGGACCAACCAGATCCCATCTCGTGTCTTGCCCCTCCTCATTTTACTCCTCTGGCGAAGCTTCTCCAAGAGGCGGCGGTGCATCAGGCAAGTTGAACCGTGGGCCTGACGGAGCATTATGCGGTCTGCATACATACGTCAGAGTCGAGAACGCGAGAGACAAGCAAAATGGACTTTTTGAGTTTCGGAATTATGAGCTCTGAAGAGAAATTCAACTAGCCTGCCTGAATGAGAAATGGTCGGCGTGACATGATTCCCGATCTGATCTTGCGGAACTCAATGCTCTCGGGCAGTACTCCGTAAAAGTGCACCTCTTCTTCACTGCCGAACGACGATCATCCTTTCAGCTGCTTCTTAGGTAGTATGTTGGAGGGTGACTCCTCGTACTGGTACCTTGACACCCTGGGCCTAGTGGTTCGATACGACCAATTAGTGGCTTCCCCAATACTTGCTACATGCCTACAACCGACCAAAACATTCCCTGCATGCATGCACAAGTCACAGTACACCGAACCTTGGACAGCGAACCATGTAGAGGTCCATTGGAAGCTACGTCCAATTGATCCACAAATCCCCCAGACACAGTCAACTCGAGCTTTGACGGAGGACCTCCATCGTACTCGAACATTCTGGCAAGCTCCCACCAACCCATGCCAGCTCCATGACCTCCTCATACACCGTCGGCCAACAACCGAACAAAAAAACGCGGGCACAGTTCATGCAGACCACCCACGTGTCCGAGCTGTCAAGTTTTCAAAAGGGAAAAACTCCCCATTCGAGATCTTCACCAATCTAGATCCGCGATCACATTTTTCTCCTCGCGATGAGACCGAACGGGTTTCCCAATCCCCATCTCTCTGAGTGCGATCCAGAGGAGATCAGAGCCTATCGATGGCATATGAATGGAACATGGTCAATTGGTGCGGAGTCCGTTGCACTGCAGTGTTTTGACCCTCGCTTGAGCAGGGCCCACGTCAGTCAAAGATGTTGGAGGTACGAGAGGAGGAGGAGGCAAACCCCGGTTTAAAAAAGTAACTACTCCGTATAAGTAATAATAATAATAATAAACCCGCTCCCCTTGTCTTTTTATGCAGTGGAACATCATCTGACCAGTTGCAGATCTTAGGTAATCGCGCTTCGATCACTGGTGCATTTCATCAAATGACTTTCAGAATCCATCCAAAGTGTTCGAATCACCACTCTCTGATTTCCGGCTTTGTCGGAACCGATGCATGGATTAACAACGAATCTGTTCCCCAACTCCTGGTAAATCGTCCCGAGCATCGGTGGAAAAAGGGCCGTCCCGTATTGTGTCATCACGCGCGGGATGTCGCTAGAGGCGGGTCTGGGGGAATCCAACTACCTAGATTGGCAGACGTCGGGGTTGGAACTCGGCCAACAACATCATCGTTGCTGAAGAAGAGAGGGGGAGAACTCATGCGAAGTTACCTCAGCAGACAGGGGCCACTTAGGCAGGGCAGATAACTAGAGAATCATAATTCAGGTTTGATAGACGGTGGTGCCATTATCGCCCAATGCGGGAAGACAAGTATCATTGTTAGAGAGATTATGTTCACTAGTACGCTGCATTTTATTCAGACAGAACGCGAACCCGATGCCTACTACCGAGAAACCAAGATGATTCTGGATATGTAGATACACGGCAGTGGTATTCACAGGGATCGTATGCAAGATAGTCAACCAAGATGCAAAGCCAGAATTCAAACTCCAAAGTCGACAACAATGTAATGAAAGGTCACCGCATTTAAACAAGCAGCATCAAAGTTCAGCTTGAATAATGCATACATCATGACAAAGCCAACTCTACCAAAGTGGAAGAAACCCGAAGATGAAGAAGAATCATTTGAATCGTGCAGTGCACCGACCCATCACCTCGCCCTGGCAGACCAGTTCGGCATTGAACTCGGACCCGTCCAGGGTAAGGTAAATGTCAAAGTACACTCGATAGAAAGTACCATTGGGCGTATCCATGCGCTCGAAATCCTTCTCCAGGTTCTTGCTGGAGAGGTCTGACGTCAAAGTGACCACTTCTTTGATGCCTGTGAACTGTGTCAGCATCCTTCCTGCGCGGAACTTCATCTTCGGAGTCACTAAGGTGGCTTACGTGGGTCTTTCACGTATTCAGGGCACACATCTTCATCGCACGCGTAGAGAACGTCCTCGTACATCAAGGACGCTCCCGGCGCCACTTGCCGGAAGAAGCTGACCTTGACCGGCTCGCCAATCTTGACACGTTCGCCCTTTTGCACAAAAATTTGACGAGTGTACTTGCATCGATCCTTGCCGTCAAGACTCGGGACTCGGTACTGCTCAGGGTGATAGCCCTCCTTGAACGGCTGCAGAGTTGCCATCAGGTAGTGACGACGGGCAACACGATGTGTGATGAGACGTTCCGTGATGCCGGCTGTTACAGCACCTTTGACAATTGCTGCCACGGAATCCATAGGCCGCACGACTTTATTCTGGAACTGCGGCGGTACGTGCAACTTGATCTGCTGGAACAGGTATTCAGAGGCACCGAATCCACCAACAACAAGCACGTTCTGCAAAAATGGAAACAGTTAGCTTACTATTGGCTCTTTCAATGCAGATTTTCCCACCACATGTCATATATGCTCACCTGTAGTGTCCTGTTTTGCGCTTGAATGGCAATGATCTGGTTGCGGACTAGCTCCAAAATCCGGTTGACGACCGGCTCAAAGCATTGTAGGATCTCTTCGTTTGTGAAGGTCATATAACCCTCTTCAATGTCTGCTTCCGGGTAATCGGCCTCAATACCCACGTCAACAGCCCACTTCTGTCCGTTATTGCGGAAGTCGGCCTTGATTCGATTCTCAAAGTCCATGATGCACTTGGCGTAGACTTTGCCTACTGTGCGCGACCCATCAGGCAACTTCATCTTGCGGATCTTTGCCCGCAGAATGTTGCTGAAGTTCCGGTTGAGCGCCGTCGAACCGCACGAATCACCCGACCCTGCCGTGCATTCGGACACAGTGAACGGATTCTCCTCCTCGACCTCATACGCGATCAAATCCACCGTTCCACCACCGCAGTCCACAATCAAGATGGCGTCTCCCAGTTTGAGATTAAGCAATCCAGTCTTGGCGCAGAACATGGCTGCCGCCTCCGGCTCGGTAATTAGGGTGAGTCGATTATCGTTCTCATCCCGCAGGAAGCCGGCCTGAATAGCGGCCGCGCGCGTGGCAGCTTTGGCAGCCTCGTTCCAGATGGCGGGCACTGTCAAGAAGTATTTGATATTCCGCTCTTCTCGATTGAACACCTCGCCGAGTGTTTTCTGCAATTGGCTACGCATCGCTTGCCGCAGCTTGAACAGGTAGTCGGCAGCCACATCGATCTCGGATTTGCCCGGCGGCAGTGGAGGCAGGTTGATGGGGTCTATATAGGTATTGCCAGACATCATCAACTGCAGCTTGAACCACTCCACCTTCTGAACGCCGGGTTTGGGATAGCCCGTGGGAGAGAGTGCATCGGCGATGTCCGGACCCCAGCCAACCACCTTTTGATACTGGTCATAGTACAACACCGTGGGGATCTTTTGCTTGGCAAAGGTACCGGCGCCAGGCCACTCGGTGATGATATCCTCTCGCACTTCACCATTGGCGATAAAAGCAAAGGCGACACCCGAAAATGTCGTTCCGAAGTCGATACCTACGATCAACTGCGGCTTGTTTCGGTTCTGTTCTACTTCGGCTGGCTTGCGCGGGCCCCCCTGCACCGCAGGCGGAGGCAGAGGTGCCGGGATTGGCGGTGCCACCGGTGGATGCTGGTAGCCATATCCCGGCGGCGCAGTTGTCGGTACTGGCCCTGGCGGCGGCAGTTGCTGTTGACCATACGGCTGTAGAGCGGGATTCAGCGGGGCAGGGTGGGTCAGTGGCTGGGTGCCCGGAGGCGGCATCGGACTTGTCGGCCGTCCTGCGCCAGAGGGATGGTATGGAGAATAACTCGGAGGACGAGGGGTGGAATTTTGGCCGTTCATGGGTAAGCTCGTTGTCGAGGAGGTGGATGGAGGCGGCGGACTTGAGGAGGTACTCGACGGCGGAGGTTGATATGTGTTGCTTGAGGCAGGTGTTGCGGAGGACGCTTGTGAAGTGGTGGCGATCGAGTTACTGCTGTTCTTGCGCTTTGTGAACCCCAACGTCGATTTCAGCCGGGAAGTCATGGGGACTGAATGCGCTCACACACGGAGCCAAGAAGGAGAAGGAAAGGGGGAAAGGGGAAAAAAGGACAGCGAGTGGGAGGGGAGAGAAAGAAAAAGAGGGGTGGGAGGAAAACGGGCCAAAGAGACGCGGGCGCTCCTTTAGTCGCGCGAGGAAAGTAGAGACGAGGCGAGCAAGGCACCGAGCGAGTAGAGCTGAGAACGGATAATGGGAATGCAGCGAGAAAACGGAGGCGCAGAAGATGGGGATCGTATCTAAACTCAAGAGGAGACAATTTGTTGTTCTGCCCTAAGGAAGGGACTGATTCGGCAGCAGGGGGTCTAAGATTAATTAATTGTCAGCAACAGTTGACCACCTTATTTGCGGAGAAAAATGGAGGTCACCGACTCGCGTCGGGAGACACAGGCCAGGGCCGACAGGGCTGCAAATTGCGCGCACCAGAAGCCGTGATCGCACTGCAGGGAAAGGGATGGAATCAGCAACGATAGGAAAAGGTACACAGCGCGATCGAATATTTCATGGCTCCGCACGGCGGTTCCCGATTCCAGGACGTGCAACCAGGAGGGCACAGGCTTGGGACATTTTTCCCTTGGAGGGGCATTCGTGTTGGGCGCAGCTAGCGGCTGAACGGGCTAACCCTCACACTAACGCCAGCACCAGCGAATCGGCGTCGCTGGCGAGCCTGAGGCACCGTTGGCAGCTCGCTCCCTCATTATTGCCCAGCCCACAGACCGGTTCTTTAACTCCCACACGTGATTGCAGCTGAGTCTGGCGAATGATGCCACAGTAAGTCTGGATTGCTGTCTGCAGAAAGGCGGCAGTTCAGCTGGTTCTTTGTTGGCCCTGTGGCTCATCGCACTTTGAAACGGTTGGGCTTCGGTTCGGACCTTGGGTCTCCCAAAGCTTGCGCGCCAGACTCGCCAACCGGCAGTCTTCCTGGATGATTTTGCCTGGAATATTTCCGAGTTGGCGGCTGCTTCTTTCAGCGTTCATCCGCAATGGCTTCGTTGAGACTGACGATCGAGAATGAGAACAATTCCAGGCCAGTACCCACTGCTCGTCCACGCACAGTTCGATGCCCCAAACGGCAAATTAGTACTCCGAGGAAACTTAGTTACGACCATTTAATCTACGCCTATATGAGAGTTACAGTGTTAGGTGCAGTACGAATCGCTTCTTTGCAGCTTGGTCCCATTTTGCTCCGCGGCATTTGGTGCGGCCGTTGTTTTCTACGCGGTGAGATGAAAGGACCCTCAAGAGGAACTTTGCGCTTGAATTCGAGAAATGAGAGCCGCAGCCCAACGAACTATCCTCAATTGGATCCGGGGAGGCTCGTGCGGCGTGTCACTGCCGCCCCACGGCTGCCACAGGCACAGGGCCACGACTCCACGAAAAGCAAGATCGGAGCCCAAGGAACCCATTAAGCTATATCACGTGACTGATTTGAAGTTAGTCATCCGCGTATCCACTTCAGCCTGAAAGGCGACTGGATAGATGAGGGCGTAAGGCTGGGTTGGCTGGTTGGGTTGGTGGAAGCTCAGGCCGCTTGTCAATGCCTGGCATGAGCCAATTCATTCTCAGTTACTCAACGCATGAAAACGAACCCACACAACGCACTACTTGACTGCTTAATGGTGAACGAGCGCAAAGTCCAGGGAAAAATACGGAGCATTCAAGGGTGTCACACACCCGTAACATGAAAAGTGCATTCGGCGGGTTTCGATCCAAGCAAGTGTGTCCGGTTCTTCATCAGAATACGAGCAGCTGGGAAGTCGGGATGTGTTCTCGTTGTTCTCGTACGTGACTTGGAAATCAGTTCATTAACTGCATAAACGAAACACTGCTTGCGCACAAGGACTCCGGGCAGGAACGTGCTCGTTTGCATAACAACTCGCATTGGGTTAATTCCACCAGGCTCCTCGTCCATGAAGATGAGCAGGCTCTGAGTCATGGTGGTATGATCGACAGGAGAATTGATTCAGGGACCAAGCTTAAAGCTTGCTGGCTGCTGGCCCTTGCTTTGTACATGACTCGAAACGCAACACCATGCCAGATTTACGCCTACTCTCGTTCACCTGTGGTAATCAGACAGAATTTTTTTTTTTCTAACATCTCCTGAAACACATCCAGAAGATCAATCACATGGTTCAAACGTGTTAAAAAAAAAAAAAAAAAAAAAAAAAAAACCAAACATAATTGTATGTATCTTGACAGGTCATTTTCCGCGGAGACACCACGCTCGATGCTTCCTCAGTTCCTGCCCACACAAGTCACACGACTCCCAACGGCCCATGCGCTCGCGATGGCCGGCCGTCCCTTGACACACAGCTCCTGTCTGGACGGTCTGGTACATGGATCTGTAAAGAGCTGAAGTTGATTTGTAATCTTGATGATACTGTTAGTTTCTACGATCGGGATTGACTGCCTCGAAGAAACATCTCAATCTTCATATTTCAGCCTTACGAGTAAAGAAACGGCTTGGCGAGCTGGCGGCTATGGGTCTTGAGGCGTGGCCGTTCGTCTGTCCTCTGAGGGCCCGTACGCAAGAGTTGCTTACAATACGGGTAGAACTATCCTCACAGGGCAGAATGTAATTCTCACAGGGCAGCTATTCCCTTTCAGGATTAGACACGTAGGGTTCACTTGGCGTCATCGCTGCTAGCGCTGCCTGACAAAGGCGATGAGCATCTCGAGATGAAATAGCAAGCACTCTCCAGAATGTTGGGATGAAATCAAATCGTATCTCTCACATAAGCCTCGAATTCACACTGATAATCATCACATCACACGCAACATGAGCTAAAGCAACGCTTACATTCGGCGCTAGATCACACACAAAGTACCAACTGTTCCAGACAATAAGCCTCCCACGACACGACCTTTCAGGATTGAAAGGTACCAAGGTAGGAACTCGGTACCCCTGCGACTTGCACCTTGCGTTTTGCCCCTCTGGCGGCGTTGGACCCCAGCTGTTGACTGGTCGATCATAATGTCAACGCGACGCTCTTCGAGTTCGAATTCGGACGCCTCACGGCATGTGGTTGTTGTCGCTTTCGCCGCAGAAGCAGGTGTCGGCCTTGCTGCGGTGCCTTCTTTTGGGCGTCCTCGAGCAAGAGCTGGGAGTAAATGCAGGTAGTTTCGCGTGTAACAGCGTAAAAATCGTCTCGCGATTGATTCTTCGAGCCACTGTTTCTCAATGTACCTGAGGACGTCGGGGAACCTCTCGTATTTCATTTGAAATTGGAGCCATTCAGAAAACTTGTCCTCCACTGTCATCGCATATACGACCTTCAAGAAATCGGAATAAAGCTGCGTCTGCGCCTCCTTGGTCGTGGCCTTTAATTCCTCAGAATCTTGTTACTCTCGGCGTTCTTGCTCTTGAAGTTGCATTGCCTCCATCGCCAGATACAGCTTGACCTTGGCAAGAATGTTTTTCTGGATGTGTCAAAGACATATCATTTGATTTGTATCGGGAAATATTGCTTGAAGAGGTGTGCGCCCGCGAAGAAAAGCTGCTTTCATGAAACGGCGCATGTTACTGATGTAGCGCGGTCGAACCATACTGTTAGGATCTTCACGCTGCAGCATCGAGATAATCTCTCGTGTTGGTGTCCCCTTTATCAATGACTCGATTTGGTCACGTTTTTCAATAACTTCGGCGCGTCGATATTCAGGATGCGCCGCCGCCGGCAAATGGCCATGTTTATGATTCGGGTTTCGCACCTTGATGCGCCAGGCGTTTCCTTGACTTTTTATATCTGCTGATCTGCAGGTCGAATGGACAATCACGGCGCATGGATGGCTTCAGCCTTTCCTTCGCCCGAGATGGTTCTCTGCGTTTTCCCTGGCCACATTCCATGTAGATTGCCTCCGTTTCTTTTTTTGTCGACGTTGGTCCGCTTAATGACAACGGCATGGCCGTTGGCTAGTGCGTGGCGTGTAATGAAGTACATAGCCGTGGAAGGGCTATCAAATTCCTCCTCAGGAGGAGGCGGACAGGGCTTGTCATCGTCGCGTCACTGGGCACCCAATCATAATCCTCACCACTGATCCAGTCGATGGGATCGTCGTAGGTATACCCCATTTTCAATATTGAGCGTATAAGAGCGGTGGTCGATATATAAAGCGAGCTTGCTTGACAACAGCGACGAGAAACGGCAATGGACAGACAGGTTCAGCTCAGGGGTTCCAGGAAATTTGAACTATTTGTCGGAGGACAGCCTCTGGGTGTTTCCATTGATATAAACCATCAGATCGCCCAGTTATGACTCCATAGTCCGCTCTCTTTCACCTTGTCCCTCGCACTCCGTACATTGCTGAACCCTAAGGTTATGCCCGTTATGGTTAGATTCACCAATCATGACTAAGCACGTCGAGCCTTCCTCATTGGAAGGCAAGCTGCCCTGTGAAGATTACCAGAATGGCTCTTGGCATTCACTATTCCATATTAGGAATAGAGTTCCAAATTGGGAATAGTGCCCTGTGAGAATAGTCCTACCCTTGCTAATTAATACCTCTTGTGAGGAACATTCTGGAGAGTAGCCTCAACTGTCATCTTTTGCGCGCTATCCAAAATGATGGCCGATACAGACTCTGCAGCATATTCTCTGGATCCTGAATGTAACCACAGAATGGCCGCTCGGCGGGATCCTGCTTGCGCACAATATGGAAACCCATCCGTTCCACGAGGAGCATGACCTCCTCCTCTGACAACTCCACTTTACCCGGTTCTCCGATCCCGTCCTGTTGCAGGCTCTCTGTTGTAACATGATTATCTCTAGAATCGCTCGAGTAATCCTTGAATTCAGGACGTCGATCATCATTGTCAAAGTGCCACAAGAGCGGGCCCATGTTGATCCAGATTCCCCCTGACTTTAGACAGTTTCGGATGGCCTCAATGTAACGGATCAAGTTTGGGGCCGTGTCAATGAAGAATACTGTGGCAACGGCATCGAACGCCTCCGACTGAGATTCTCGGCTGTAAAGAGTGATGAAATCAGCCGCTGACATGCTCATTGAACCAAAAGAGGATGACCCATCCTCCCTCTGTGCGGCAATCATGGCCGCTCCTGGATGGACATCAGGTATAAGCACTTTTTGCAGTTGCTGCTTGCGTGACAGCACGTTAGAGAAATGGAGGGCAAAAGGGTACAAGGCGTGCTGTTTCAGACCCCGAGAATGATTCAGGATCCAGCTACTCGCCAGCAACTGGTGGTACGAGATTTCGTTTCCCTCAACGTCGTAGCCGGCCGCACAGATCTCGAATACCAATCTACCTAAGCCTGCGCCTGGAACCAACACACGGACATTGTGCTTGTCTCGATTCCGGAACGTTTCGTTGAGAGCAGCTATCACCGGATCGTAGCAAATTTCTCGCTCGCGTCGACCCTCTTCACTCCAGTCTCTGTAAAACTGCCGAATGGTCGAGTGAGCCTTCCCCACGTCGGTGCTCGTAGCGGTTCCATGCCAGTTTTGGAGCGGATCATTTGGGTCTGGCTCTGCAGGAAGACCAAAGGAGCGGAGTCCGGTATCGAGAATGGCGTCGGCAATGTCTGCGTTGGCGTCAATTGCATCATCGACTTTATTCAGAGTGTCCAAGATGGAGAATGGTGGCTCGGCGAGCATCTGCCAGTGTTCAGAAGGAAGCGCGTAGAATGCCTGCCGGCGACGGTGTGTGATGTTCAAATGAGCAGCCTGCCGATATTGACTGTTGTAGTGTTAGTGAAGCACCATAGACAATCCGGCTTTACAGCGCAAATCTGACGCATGGCCAGAACATGTGCTCAACACTCGACAAGCAAACGAGAAACACAATCCGCAATAGCAGCCTACTGTACCGGAAAGAATCCAGTGTTGCAAACAGAACCCGTCGCTCCTCTGCATCAGCAATGGGATCAAAGTCACCGTCCCAACTACGAACATCAGGCGCTGGTATTTCTAAGCTCGAAGTATCCGGAGTGTCTGGGTCTGTCATTCTGACGCGACAATGCAGTAATCGCTAATAATTATACGGCCACAAAAACGTGAGTCCTTTCACCAGGGTCAGGACTGGGTATCGGAGTGGAACTGGAAGAGCAACAGTCTGATTAGCCACTCTTCAATGGAGTCCGCCAATGATATGGTGATTCTAACAGCTCCTAGGGATTGTGCAACTTGTCTGAAGTATAATACTGACCTATTTGCTAGTTGCCTGAATCTGATTTGAGACCATTTATGTTCCTTCGGGGACGAGCCGATTTTAACTCCTGGAGTTGGTCCTGCGGTGCAAGCACTTTTGGGCTTAATCTGGCCGACGTCTGGACGAAATTCTTAGTATCAATTTTACTCACCGCTTACCAATTTGAATAGAATTTAATCGCTTGGCCAATGGAATGCAATATATTGTATGCTATTATTAATTTTTAGCCTCTTTCGGTTGGATTGCAGCTGGATTATCTCGTCATGGGAACGTCTTCTCATCCCGCCGTCCTCTATACAGGCAATTTTATGAGAACTGGGAAATAGTTTATCGAACACAGATCGCCAGTCAGCACCATGGAGCCGGTGACGCCGTCTTTGCAGCCAATGGAGTTATCCTTTCCGTTGCCGAAGACCCCTCATACTACCCTTCATATCCATCTCACGTTCCTGGCCACGTCGACACTCGTATTTCTCTCGACAACGACGCCGGGCGACACAGGGCAGGTTGGAGGGCCTCTAAAATCGATGGGAAGCTTCGTTTACTCTATGCCGGATGTATGACTAGATGGTTCGAACAGTGAGAAAGAACGGTAGTAGCGGGGCATGCTGACCGGGTGCCAGCGGACGAATCCTGCTTCGGCCATTACGACGACTCTATTTTCATCACCAGGAAGCATTGACTATGCCACCCGGACGTCCAAGGTGCTCGCGCGGCGCACCGGATTGCCTGTTTACGTAGGCTGCAACCTCAACTCGACCGCTCTGGGTTCGACAGCCGAAGAAGAAATGGAAGGATTCTCAAAAATTATCACGACCATCATGGACAAGTGGCAAACTCGAACCGCTGAGAATCGCTGAGTATTGTCACTCAACGATAGCACTATGGAAGATGACAAAGGGGTCTACCCATCTGTACAAAGCGGGGCAGTCTATTGTAGAGCAGCAAGACACAATTTTGTCGCTGTGCTTCGTACACCGTTCCTGAAAGGATCTGTGACGACGGAGAACGGCGATTAAACATTGCTCGTATCCGAAGCATGAGTCGATCTCCCTCGCCAAATGCACCAAATTCAAAATCGCCTGATCGAAGATGAAGTGGTGTCCATGCCTTTGGCGTGGTTGCCAAGTTATTCAATTTCGCTACCAGAGAATCTTGCCAAAAGAGTCGAAAGGCGGTTCCTCTAAATCATTTTTACTGGCTTGGGCATTCATTTATCCATAGTTGATGACTCCTCGCAGCAACTCAATACACATCTTAAGGCTGGCCAAACCTTGAAATAAACTCAGCCGCTTTCTCCTTCGAAATTAGCGTACACTGTACGGCGTGTGCGCCGTTGCATGACCGGTTCAAATGTCAGGGGCGCGCGAAGCTTTAGTGCTCGTATGGTATGCGGAATTTTACTTGGAATCTAGTGTACCTATCAATTCGATAGTCGGTGTGCATTCCGATGTACTCTCGTAGCCTCTCGGCCGAGCATTCTTCACATTTCCGCAATTACAGAATGTCTTCGCGACTCAACAGCCATATCCAATGTGTTTTAGCAGTCATCGGAAGTAACGAACTCGCAGCGTACGGAGTTACAAAGTTAGGCTACGGGAACTCGGGACAAGACTTTTTTCCGTTGTGGCTTCAATATTTAATTCAGTTGCTCCCTGAGCTCTGCGGACTTTGTGGCCGCCGTTGGTTCGTCACGTTCACCGCCATCTGCCAAGCGCGCCAAGCGAAACAATTGTGCTTTGAGTCCCTTGATTGTGTCAAAAGTTGAACAAAATAATAATACTTAATACGCTCTTCCGGAGTCGGATGCTAGAAGTCTACCAAGTCTATTTCCGGAGTCCGGAGAACAGTGTACACCGCACGAGTAAATAGCGAGTCCTCGTACTCGTATTCTAGACCCATGGATATGGGATTTATCGCAACAGCGGAAGTCGATGGTCGCATGGGGCCCTTGAATCGGGAGCATGCCGCTTATGATCCATCGTAAAAAGAACGGAGTGTCGGATACTCGGCGTTGCTTCGGAAGGATCAACTGGGTCTTGAGCTGTGTCTTAGGGTTTTTGGTGTCCGGATCCCGGAAAAGAATGGAAAAAAGCGATTCGTTTTGCGAAGAGGGAGGTCTGTGTGAACCAGTTAATTGTCAGCAAATCAGAAGCCGGGAGATGGAATCTGTGGGAGTCAATGGGACCACGGCCCTGCCTAACGGACAAGTCGGGAGATTCCGTTGGCTGGGAGCTGATCCCCATTGTCCATCATCCACTGGCAGTGGCCGGTGATGATATGCGTTCTTGGCTCTGCAAGTGAACAAATCGGCATGTCGGCAACGACAATTGAGGGCTACTCGAGGCTGGCTGGCCCAAGCTGTCTACCGCTCTAAAGTCGAAAGTGGTAAAGTCTCACCCTCTCTGCGCCTCTGAGAGGCACGCTAAAGCCTAAACCGAGGGAGCCTCGTGCCTCTGGGAGCTTTTGGGAAAAAGGAATGGCTCGGTCCCAGGTCAGGTGAAAACCAGGTCGAAACGTAAAGCCACAAGGAGAAATGATGGTCTGTGGACTTGCAGGTTGCTGGAGCTCGTCTCTCTCCCCGAGTCCCATCACCGCCAGCTCTAAACTTCCGTCTGTGACTGCCGGAGCCAATCCAAGGCGGTGATTTGAGCCCCGTATGGAGCGCTTTTCATTTCATCATTGACAGGAGGGCCGACCTGTCTCCCAATGGCCGAGGTTAGGGCCTGCTCCGGGCTAGCCGCCAAAGCCTAACTTTAACGGCGACCCCCCAGTTCCGCTGCCCCATTGTGACGGGACACTCTGTTCGCCACCCTGGAAAGAAAACCCGAGATCAATGATCTTCTATTTACGGACAATCGAAGGGAGACGTTTGTAACTTGTTGGCTCTCGAGCAGCCTCACAGCGAGCCGAGTATGGAGTCACAAGCGAGGATTCCCTTGATTCACGAGCGAGAAATGCGGTTGCCACTAGACTGCCCGACCCTAACCTCACCACTGAAATCTTGGATCGTCCGTCAAGGTGCATGTGGCATGTGGCCGACGATCCATCGTGTTTGGCGGCTTCCGGTTAAGTACCTACTAGTATCAATTACACCAGTTAGTTTGTCATTCCAGGCGGCCCGTGCCACGCCTAGTGTGGCGGGTTGACGAGATTTGATTTGTGTGCGGAGGAATTTGCTACTGTAAATTACCAGGGTCCAGGGGAGTAATTACCGCCTCGGGAGCCTTGGGTTAACCTTCTGACCCATGGACTCCATCTCCCTCTGCTGGGGGGCCAATGTGCCGGAGACAGCGCTTGCGTCGGTTCGCAGAGCCGGGCTGGGCGCTCCCAAACGCTTGGAATCGCACTGTCACGGGACTTGGGAAATCGTCTCCAATCCGCCCGCCAGAGTTGAGTTTTAGGCCGAATTAGTTAAATTACCTCCGTCGTTGAATTTGATCGATTTTGCCGTAGGCCCGATGCCAGACATGTATCGTCGCGCGCGTAATTGTTCAGTGATCACTCTCCTCCTTTCTCGCCAGCACCGAGCAAACTGATCTCGATTGCAATCCGATACCAACGACGCATTCTGGACGACTCCCTGCCAACGGATGCCTTAATTTTTCACCTCTCGACCCCAGTGCGGCTGTCGCTCACAGTTCCCTTGGACGGCAAACCCCATCTCGCCGCATCCGCTTCTAGTTGCTGGCATCGCCTCGATCGGCTTGATTTCTGACCTTGTGCTCGCGCACGACGCTCAGCGGTTGGCTCTTGAATTCCTTTTCCCTCTCGCGCTGACTGCGAATGATGTTTGATGCTATCTCCAATCATGACTTCGTATCCCTCTCGCAACAATAACAATCACCACCTTACCAACCACTCCGGCGCGGTCTACGGGCCGTCATCGCGCGCCTCGCCGGCCGCGACCGCGACTCTGGCGCCCGCTCCCGCGGCCGTCTCGTCTGCACCCCCTAGTCGGCCCAGCAGCGGCCTGCACATGGCGCATCTCTTGCAACCTCCGCCGCCTCCAACGACGGGTTTGCCATTGTCCGGTTCCTCACCTTATGCGCATTCGTATGACTCCGCTTCCGCCTCGCCGGCGGACCGCTCGTCCACGATCACCGACTCAAACGGCTCCCTTCCCGATGGTCCCGTGATGATTCCAGCCCTCACAGGTAGCGCCGCCCATCCTCCGCAAAAGAGGGCCTATCGCCAGCGGAGAAAGGACCCGAGCTGCGATGCCTGCCGAGAGCGCAAAGTCAAGGTGGGCAGACCGTTCGAGATGGCCACTGGGGGGGGGATTGCTGACGCTTCGGGGTACCTAGTGTGATGCTTCCGAGTCAACCAGTTGTTCAGAATGCACCAACCGGAAAGTCCGCTGTCAATTCACAAAGGAGACCAATCGGCGCATGTCGTCCATCAAGTACGTTACCGCCACTCCAGTGACCATCGCGGTTTTCGCAAATGATTCTGGGCTAACTTCGCTGCGTCTAGGCAAATGCAGGATCTTGAGAAGCAGCTCAACTCCACTAAGCAACAACTCCAGCAGTTGCGATCTGGGATGTTGCGAGACAGCATCGTAGACCTAGATCTGGACCCCAGCGGACAGCCCGTCCTGAAGCTCCCCGACATTGGCGGCCGACCGCCGCGGCGTACCCGGCTTACCGTTGCCCAGGATTTGTCTCGCGTTCGATACCATGTTCGGGACGTTGGCCGAGGCATCATGAAAGTACCCCCGCCTTACCGGCAGAAGAGCTCGTCATCAGCGTTGTCCGTGGACGCTCCTAGCCTTCCACCCAAGCCGGTGGCAGATCGGCTGTTGAGGCAATACTACTCCTGTATCCATGCCGTGCTGCCCATTCTACACTGGCCCAGCTTCGTCGCTGAATACGAAAGGGTATATCAGGCTGGTTCTCTCCGGGGCGTGTGCCGCGAATGGGCTGCGGTCCTTTTCAGTGTCTTTGCGTGTGGTGTCTTGCATACGCTGGAGCCAGATAAAAAGTCGGGAGCTCAAAAGTTTCTCACCATCGCTAACAACGTGATCGATGTGTGGAGTGACGATTTCACCCTGGACCAGGCTCGTGTTGCTTTGCTAATGAGCATCGGTCTATTTGAGATGAATTCCAAGTCTGCCAGTTGGGTGTGGCTAAGTTCCGCTGTGCGCATTGCCCAAGACATTGGATTACACATGGAATCTGGGCCCTGGCCCCCGATCGAAGAAGAAATGCGAAAACGACTGTGGTGGGGGATTTATGCTTGGGATCGGTATGTAGTTTGATGTGGATTCCCTGGTGGCGGAGGCACAATTTGTGAGCTGATGGATTGGATGCAGATTGTTGTCCCTTGAACTGGGAAAGCCCATGTCGATTCACGATCATGACTGCGACGTTGATCTCCCGTGCCCTGTCGACGAGCAGTTCATATCTGACTCGGGGAAAATTCCTGAGGCCCAGCAAACCACGCCGCTTCTGGCTACGATTCACGTTGTGCGGTCGATCGGGCAGTTGGCCAAAACACTACGGTCACCAGTGATCACGGCGGCCACCCTAGAAATCTTTGACCGTCATTTTAATGCCTGTCTGGCAACGTTTCCTATTCACTATCATCCTTCATCAGATCAGTATCTGGATCCGCGTTCCTTGCCGCCGATCATTTATTTGCAGAACGCGCGATTCATCCTCCATCGCCACAATATCTCACCCGCTTGTCCACCTGAAGCGAGGTCCACTGCCTTTGATACCTGTTTGTCGATCGCGCGCGACACCACTCGCGTTCTCTCGCGTTGCCTGCATCCTCCTGCAACTGGGTCACCCAGTGACTCGCAGGAGGATTGGCAAGCGCTGCTGGCGTCCTCGGCCACAACAATGCTATGCATGCACATCTGGCGCTGTCTACTCATCCTCATTTTCCGGGAGGATTTCTCAGCCGCTCTGGTGTGTATCAAGGCATTTAGAATTATCGGGAACGCGCATGTGGTGACGACATCCTGCGGTCGGTACATTGCATTTTTCCTTCGCTGTCTCTTGGATCGACTGCAACGGAACGATCCTCGACCGATTGACCAGGATGAAGAAATCATCGCGTACGTGTCCGGAGACATGCAAGGGTCGACGACTGGCAGCTGGATCTGGCAAGGAAGCGAGACTGGCTCGCAATTGGAGGCAGTGACACCGGTGAAGTCATCACACGGGGATGGTGTCTGTAGATCCTCCGACTATGGCTCAGATGAGCTTGAGCGTTGGGAGGGATGGGAATGGATTGAGCAGACAGTCCAGTACTTGGAAAATGAGCAGCAGCGTCGCGCATCGGAACGTCAGGCGACGACGACGCCGATCTCGCAACCTACAGAACCGAACAATACCAACTCCCAGTCTAACCCACCAGCTCGGTCGAGTTCATCCAATTCACGCATGACGATTGCCAGTATCATCTGATGCGATTATTTGTTTCCAATGGGTTAATCACGTACTTGGTGTGATGATCATCTTGCATATACGTTGCCACGTTGCCACGTATCGAGAGCTGAACGGTGTTGTACATTTAATCTCCACCTTGTGCATTTCCTTTTTGCTTTGCGCGCGCAAGAGCGTGATGATGTCGATTCTGGCACGGGAATGGACGTTGGCTTGGAGTTTCTCGCATTGAGCATGGTTATATATGGTTGGCATTTTTTCATGGCTAGCGATTGAAGGATCGATTTTTGTTTTGAGATAGGTTATGCTCGTCATGGTGCGCAGTGTGCACTGAAGAGATCATGACAATCATTCAGGAAAAGAATTAAAACAAAGTCTAAGCATCTTCCGTGACGGTAGCCCAATAATAGGAACAACCCTCTCAAACGTCTAGATTGATACTCTTCCCGAAGCGCGCGTAAAGTGCGACCTTGAGCTGGGACAATTCCTCCCGGACATTGCTGAGCGACTCCTCCAATTGGTTAACCTCGTTCTCGATCTTTTCTGTGGCAGCTGCGAGCATGGATTGGGCGTCGCTGAGGGGTACTCTGACGAAGGAGTCGCCGATCTTGTACCTACTTTGCAGTTAGCACGTTGATCGCCACAGCCTTGCGGTAGAGAATTCGGAAAAAAGCAAGAAATGTGGATGACATACGGAACCAACTCGTCCTCATCCGCCAGTTCCAACTCGGTCGAAACTTCCTCTAGCTCTTCTTTATCTTTCTGCATGGCATTCAGCATCAATATGGCGGGGTAGACGAGGATGGACGAAACGAACCTGCTTCATCTTGAGCTGCTCCTCCAGCAGGCCTTCTCGCTGGTGCAGTCGACTGAATCGGTTGATTTTTTCCTGATCTTCGCGAGTTACATGGGTGTCGTCGCCTGCAGAGGCTTCCTCTTCCTTGGAGAGCTAGACATGGCTTGCTTTTCAGTATTGGGCATTTTTCGCAGTGTCGTCGAGGATTTCGTACCATGCGATGGTGGAACATGTTTGGCGCTTATTCCTCTTGCTTCATAGATTGGTCAACGTTGGACTACACTACGAGTAATGGGCATCCATATATTGAGATTCTTGCACACTATCACGACCAATTTGAACGAACCATGTTTCCGATGAGGGTCAAGCGTGTAATCATGTGATCCACGCATAGAGTGCTGACTCTCTTTATAGGAAGCCATTACCTGTAACTTCCAACTTAGTTTTTAACGCCAAGAAACTAACCTGATAAGGAAAAGTACCTTGATAACCTAGATGATCCGCGTAGCCTATCAGAGCTTGGTTAGCTCCGTTCTCGGTTCTCCAGTCTTGGCCTCCATCTCCCCAATCTTATGTCCAGCCTTCTACGTAAGTCCACCGCAGGCTGTGATCCACGTGGACAGCATCATTTCCCTCGAAACTTAGGATCTCGTTTGCGAGACGCGTTGACCAGCGAGTCCCGATTTGATACTATCCCTTAGCATCGTCTGGCCGGCCGTCCGCGCGATCCAAAGCGAGAGAAGGAATCCGCGATCCGCCCTCTCTCATCATGCGGTTACACCCACAGCCTTCGCTGGCTCTGGTATCGCTTGTCCTACCTTCACTCGCGGCCGCCGTCGGCTTCGATTGCGCCAATGTTCGTGTCGACGGCGTTCACTTTGATCTGAGCCCGCTAGGAGGTGTTCATGAAATATGGCATGTGGAGGAGTTTGACGACTACATACTTAATACCACATGGGTGTTGAATATCTGCGGAATTCTCGGAAAGAAGTCGATACGAGGGGATCTTCGATGCGGGACATCGATGAACGGTAGGCTTGTCCTTTTGCCATGGTTTTACCTCCAGATCATTATACTAATCGTTTGGCTGGCTGTTTGCAGTGTGCGGCTTCGAGGAGAAGATTATCCACGGAGAGGTTGAGCAGGTGCGGAAGCTGCCCATCGCGGGCCTGCAGCCCGGCGGCGGAGGTAGCAAGGATCCCGAGATCACGCGCCTCAAGAAGCAGGATCCAGACACGGAGGGTGTGCGCGTGAAACTGTCCGGGGGCGAGATTCACGAGCCGGACTCAAAAAAGACCCGCGGAAAGCCCGCGTCGGCGGTGTTTGAATTCCAGTGCGACCCGGACCGAACAGGTCTGGAGGGCCTGGTGGAGGAAATCTCGGACGAATCGCGACGACGCCGGCGGGATGAAGACAACGAAAACGACGGCGATGGAAAGGGCGACGACAAGCCCAATGACGACGATCGCCGCAGCTTGCGATTCAAGAGTTTCGGGCCCGTAGATGATAAATCTTACGTTCTTCGGATGGACTGGCGTACCCGGTACGCGTGCGAGAATTACGTGCGAGAGCACCCCAAGAAGTCTGGCGGTCACTGGGGTTTCTTTACATGGCTAATCATCATGTCAGTGTTCCCAATTCTCATTTTTATAGCGTCATTGAGTCAAGAGAGTGCACTGCTGACAGATCAGTGTCTTCCTGGGCGCTGCTGCGTACCTGATTTTCGGGTCCTGGCTCAACTACAACCGCTACGGTGCACGGGGCTGGGACCTACTTCCACACGGCGACACGATCCGCGACATTCCGTATATACTCCAGGACTGGATCCGACGAGTCGTAAACACTCTGCAAGGGCCCGGGGCACGGGGAGGATACAGTGCTGTATAGTACGATAGATGTATGTTTTTTGATGATCCTGTTTTTTGATGATCCTATTCCCTCAACGTTGGCTGCCTAATTTGGTGCATTTCTTGATATTTCGATTGATGCATCGCTATTCCAACTTGAGTATTGTGTTCTGTGTCACAGTTTAATCTCTCGTGGAATATGTTTGTCGGGTAGCAGGTACAGCATGAATGAATGACCTTGATCCTTCATGTTCTTCATCTTGCCCCCTTTTTGAGAGAGCAAATGTTGTTTTTATACCTTGAGAGCAAACTGTTTCAGGTAAAGGTAATCCGCCATGTTACGATCCACCGTCTCACGGATGATGCGGGCACCCTTCTCGCCGAACCTCTGCGTCCATTCGGCGTCGAACTCTTCCTCTGATTTGTGGGATTTGCGCTGGTTGGCCTAGTTAGTAAAATAATGTGAAACAAAAAGAAAAAAGGTTCTTGATTGATGTGTCCCACCTCGCATCGAGGTTTCAACCCGGTCGACTCAATAGCATCTTCATGGAACCCTTTCCATTTCTCAAACGCCGCCTTTGCAATCTTCTGGTCTTCCTCGGTATCCCACTTCAGCATAGCGGGGTCATATTCGACGCCCACGCTGCGACAGAATGCCCTGATCACGGTCTCCGGGTGGTCGAGGAGATCGTCCGCATCGATGACGCAGATCTCGACGCCGTGACCGTGGTCACCGTTGGCTCCGTTGGTCGTCGCGCCGTTGCTGGAGGCATCGCCATTACGATGGTCGCCATTCTCGACGCTAGCAACCTTTGGGCCGACAAGACCTACCTGACGCAGATAGTCGAACACCCGGCGCAACTCATCGTAGCCCGCCTCCGACGGGTAAAACTCGTAAAACCCCGTCACAGCATCCAAGGGGGGGATGGTGCAGCGGTAGTACGAGGGAATGCTGTAATGCGGGTCCCTGATGAGGAAGGTGAAGTGGAACCCAGCCAGCAGCGAGGTTGGGACAACGGTAGGATTACCCGGTTCAGCCGGGGTGTTGTAAGGCGTCTTTTTCTGCTGCTGGGCAGAGTCGCCATTGGTGCCAATTCCGCGCTTCGGCAGAGTATGTTGGATGAGAGACGGTGCGATGCTGGCGGGCGCACCGTCCGGCGGGACCAAGTAATGGATAATATCTTTGATGAAGATGCGTTTTCCCTGGAAATCGTTCTTGGATTAGATCACTTCGATCTTTAAAAAAAGAGCAATAGATAATGAAACACCTCGGCGGACTCTCTCGCGATGCGGTCGAATACGGTCCGATACGTAGACTCGCTGAACCCGCTCTCGCGTCGGGCTTTCTCGTCATGCTCGTACCTCACGCTGAGGCGTTCGGGGCCAAAGTAGAATGCATCACCAAAGGGTTCATGAATGCACTGCAGGGTATCCCGACGGGTCATGAATACCTGTCATCAAGTCAGCTCGATCCCCTCGCATCATGTCAGATCAATTACCCTCTCAAATGCAGTAGAGCAAGCCCGTGGATGGGTCGCGACGAAGATCGGTTTATTCGACATGGTCTCGAAGTTGGTGATCTGATAGCTATTCAGTAGTAACTACTAACCCTCGTTTGTTTCGGAGATGGAAAGTAAGATGACAATCGGAATATTGAAGGAGATCACTCCCGGGATTCCTCGCAATGATCGAATCCACTCGGTTAAATAGCTGAAGTTGAGAAAAGCCGATTCGGTCTGGACTCTGCACACGGTCACATGAGATTTGCCATGAACTCGTACTGCATTCAAAAGTCTGTAGTCGTTGTTTGGAAGGTAAAGTTCTGCAGTCCGGTCCTCGACAGGAAAATGTGATGGATCTCCTGCAGATTGTGGAGGAAACAGAAGTTCCCAGTTCAGATCCGGGATCTGTGCGACAGAATATTAGCTCCAGCTAGTATGTACCTTTTAACTGGGAAGCGCGGTAGCCGGCACATGTACAGGATTCAGGTCATGCCAGGTTATTAGGGTTAGCTAATATCTACAGTAAGCCCAGTTGATTGGTTTCGTGTTTGATGCAGCGTCGGCCTACCCCTCCATTCTTGACGTCACCTGGGAAATTAGCTACCGAGAGTCGGTTACATTGTTCATAGTTTCTGGCTGGCACTGAAAAATTCGATTGACGCGGGAACTCGAGGGAATATGACTTTCTGAGTGCGAGGACCTCCCGATTGTTGCACACTTGGTAGTGCAGCTTGCAGGAAGGATGGATTGTGATGACGTCATGATCCAAGGTGTTCCAACAGGCCAGACTCTTTCCGGGTCCGGACCCAGCAACTCGTACGAGTTCTTGCATTCCACCCCCAGATTGGCTCTCACGGACCATATACTAGAAAGTATACAATTTATTCATCGTTATCTGGGTATGAGACGTCAATTTATGGCGCCAACTTTTGGCAGCTCCAGGTACTCGAAAGCTCTCCATGGCTATCCAAGAGTGTTTCGTGCGGACCAGTTGGAGCTTTCATCTGGAGAGCAGAATTCAATCCCCATGCAATTACTGTAGCTAGTGCTTCCCCTCGATGGCCTGTCAATGCCGGTATCGATGTGAAACAGCCACCCAACGTCCAAGCTCATCCCCCCGGTTTGCGAATCAGAGAGCAGGACTCGCACACAATGGCAGGAGTAGACACTTGGTGACTTACACAACTTAGGAGGCAGCCACAAAGTCCCTGGTTGTATGTCAAGCAAGAAATCCCACGACAGTTCCGGCTAGTTCGGGAGTCAGAAGAGAAAGAGAATCAGGAGGAAAAATGGACAAACTATGGTCTTGTCGCAAGATATGGCGACGCCTAATTTATATTGGGGACTGAAGTCGAGGAAAAACAGTCGAGAAAGAGGATACTACGGTCCTGGCCAACGACCAGATATTTTCCTTTTCGACACTCCGTATATAGTACTGCGGTCGCAGGACCGCGTGTCCAAGGTTGGATGCGCGCCATTCGTCCAAATATGTCCTATGTAATATCAGCTCAGGTAGTGAACGCTCTTGACAATCTGAAGCGTTTCGTGCCAAAGCTGCGGCAGATCAGTGATCACAATTGGAAACACCTTGGATGGTAGTCAGCTTATCCGGTAGGTGATGTGATCCGTCGAGAGGTGAAATGCGTCTTGAGCTTCTATATCTATTTACAGTTTGGTGTACAAGTAAATTTCTTAGTCGTATGCATTTCCGTTATTAATTTAGCTCTGTTTGGCTGCATCGTTTGGAACTAATACGTTATAGTCGCTAATCCTGAGATGACTGCCGTACCATAGAGACTTTACGCTATTCCGTTATTGGCATAATCTGTGGATGAATGCCGTATCATGTTGTACTTGCCGATCAAAGTAAATATTCTTTGATATGTGCAGTACCTCTCTACACCGCTCCTTGGTCTCCATGTCTGCCAAAAACACTAGCCTTTGGTCAAGGCCGAGGTCAAATGATGTACCTGAAGGACCATGATATCTCAGTCAAAGAGACGGGTTTCTTCAGGGTGAATGCGATGTGAGAGGCCATAAGTACTACTCTGAACTTCACGTAGTATCAGGTAGTTGACTCGTAGGTAGTAAGGATCAGCCGAGTAGTACTCATACGGTCGTGTTCTTTCCACGTGGGTGCGTTCTTGGTGCACAGGTAGGTTATGTAACTGTACTGCTATCATGATTTCCCCAGATACATGTTCATCTGGCCACACCGCATGATGAACCCCTCAAGCTACTTAGCAGCCCCTCGGGCTCCCGACCTCTGAAGACTCGAGCAGTCCGAATCCGCCCAAAACAGGCACGACTCCGAAACGCCCTGCAGATCCTGCAGAGGATTTGCGCTCAGGCCCCGCTCAAACAGGCATTCCGAATTCGGCTGCGTGGGATTTCCATCGAGAGCGATCCGCCGCGCGGAGGCGGCGGAGCATTCCCGACACATGAAACGGAATTGTGTGTTGAAGCAGGCTGCATAATAATCACATAGTTAACTGCTTGGTTCTGAAGTCCTGGATATGACCGGGCTGTCGACACCCCAAATCTTTCATCTTAGATCCGTACGAGACCCAAGGTACAAAGGGTTAACCGAAGCCCTATCGGCCCATTTTTCTAAACCGCCGAGCCATGGTCGTTGTTCAAGGCACGGGGTCTAGTACACGTGCCCCATAGTCCGCGCCGGTACCGAAGTGCTCTCAAGGTACCCCCAAATCTGAGTACTGGGAATTACTCGCTTACAGAACCATGGAACTTGCAGAAAGTTCTCAATCTGGCTCATACCAGATTACGTAGCCGGGCCTCCGAGCGATCCGATCTCCGTTGCTCATATTTCGTAATTCTTCCAATCTTCTACCGCAGTGAATCCATGGAACGAGAGAGAGGATAATCCACAATGACGGGTTTCGACTGAAGGTCTGGTTGATTTTCTCAAGATCAAGCTCTTCTGCCATGAAATTGGCGCTCCGTTCGACCGATGGTATTCAATCACAGCTGGGAGTTGCGTACCCACCGGCTCCAGCATACCCAGACCGCCGGATCGTTCGGATGTATCTCGAATGTTTAGATTGCGGGGAGGACGAAAGTCGGTCCTGATGCTGGAACACCGCCGGACAATCTCGGAAACTGCAGTACATACTGGACTGTGCCTGCTGTACAAAGAATCCACGGCTTGCATTTTGTAGGATAGACTGGGACGCCCTTGCGTCCGTCTGGTTGTTGAAAAAAAAGAAAAATGAAGGCAACGATGTGTAGGTAGTTGGAACTACTGTACATAAGTACTGTAGCACAAACATTCAGCATAAAGCTCATAAAAAGCAGACAAGAAAGTGGCATGTCCTGAACGCCAAATCCAATATTCATCCCTCTCATAACGCCGAGTGTCAGTCATAAATGGTGCGCTGTAGTACCCGTACTACAGCAGGATGGAATTCGTAGCCTCATTTCAGTACTGGGCACCGGGCCGTGGTGGTGATGGATGGGTCTTCAATGGCCAATCTGGTAGTTGATGGTGACCATTGGCCTCGCCGGCTTTCTCTTCCCTTCGAATGGTCACCGTGATGTCCTGACGGATATGGAGAGCACGAGCGGAATCGTCGTCGCTGCTCGCACCATTCCGCTCCTCTGTGGCGGTGCTGCTCTCGGACGGGAAGCCCTTGGGGTTCGTCTCCAGATCTCGCAGATCGAAATCGGGCTGAGCCTGACTGCCAGCACCATAATGTCGCCGGGACGAAAAAGTTCGGCCCGTAGGACCTGTACCAGTGCGTGGGTAATTGTATCTGTCTGAATTCTTTTTCGATCCTCCCCAGCTGCCGACTGCTGGGAATAGGTCACGCAGAAGGGACCAGACGAGGGGTAGATTCGTCACCAACATTGCCACGGTGGCCTCACGGAAGTACCAGTTAAGGTAAACGTAAGAAATCAACCATGGCACCAAGCAGTACACTTTAGTCAGAACGGCCGAGACAATGACGAAGATACCCATGCCGAACAAAAGGAGAAGGATCAACTTCTTCCTCAGCGGAACGTGAATGCGAGCGACGATGGGAATCGCGACCGCCAACATCGCAATATCTGCACTGATAGCGAAGGAACCCTGGATGATTTCATAATGTTGGTAACTGGAGCATTGGTCTGTACAGTTGTTAGAATCAAATCCTCAATAATGACAACGGTCGGGGACGCACAGTTTGGTGTGGGAACAGCCCAGTAGTTTTGAATCGGAATACACGTCAGGAAGAGTGCCAGTTCGGAACCAATAAAGCCCAGAACGACGTATACCGACAGATAATTGACCAGACGTTTCTTGGAGAGTCCGCTTGTCATTCGAGCGTAGATGACGAGCATGCAGCCCTTGCAGCTCCAGATGGTGAGCTGCATGGCATGTTCAGACACAAACACCCATTTACTACCACGGACTCGTTCGGCATGCGTCTTGGGTGTCAAGTTCTTGATGTCTTCCTCCGTCATCAAATTCGATCCACCGCCGAAGATGACTTCGTTGATGGAAACACAAAGGATCGTGTACCATATCAGTCCGAATGCCATGAGATAGTCATCGAGCTGAAGGTTCCGGATTCCTAGCCGTCGAATGCGCGCCGTGCTGCGAACGGACCCGTTAGATCTTTGCACCCTTTGCTTGCTGCCGGGGGTTCCCTTTCAAGACTTACTATCGCAGAATAGTCCCCAGGACTCCGACCGAGAAGAGGATCCATGTCTCGCGTCGGAACGCATGGGCGAACTCTGGCGAAGTGGCGCCCATGGTTTCGCAGATTCAGTCGCTGTCGCAGCGATGAAATTGAACTTAGCGATTGTCAACGAGAATAACTGAACAGCCCATTCATGAAAAAAAAAAAAAAAGAAGCGATATCGGGCACTTTTAAAGTCCCCTGCTTTCCAAATCACAGAATCATCACTTTGATAAGTGCAAGTTGGTGAAGGGTTGGCAGATAAGGGACCCTGGAAAACAGGTGGAGGTCTCTCCACGCCTGTGAGTTCCAGAAAACGCCCTCAATTATGTACCAAGAGGCAAACGGAAAAAACAAATGATTTGAGGTGTTTGCCATTCTCGCTTCTAGCCTCCTTGGCGAGTACCTCGAGTGATACCTCAGCACGGACGCGAAATTCCGCGAACAAGCAAGAAATACTATTCCAAGTTAGACCTTTGATTAAGTAAATTCTAAAGTGGATTACTAGCAAAGACTATCAATACACTATGTGTTCTTTAACTCTGCAAACTCTGCACGTGGCTGTCCGATCTAGTCGATCAGATCGCTACCTATAGAATTAGGGCTTTCGGGTTATCGTAATCTGAATCAACGGTATGAGCCCCGTCATTGATTGTGATTCGCTGAGGGAGGGGCCCCCCACGGTCAAACTCTGATGTTAGTGCGTCGATTTCAGATCTGTGGCGGTCCCCGCAATCATGCAATGGGTCCAAGAGACAACGCAATTCCTCGATAGACTTAGGCTATGTGGCATAAATACTCGAGTAAGGAACTAAGTAGGCTAGTAGGGGAGTGAATGGTGAACAGTGCAAAATTTTACGAGCATGTGAAATTGACCCCTGGAGCACTACTACTCCTAGTTAGTTACTGTTTCATTGGGCTTGCAACGGCCCCTGCCACGTGCGAACTACTGCAGGTACTTCAATGAACTCTTCAGCAGAGTCCTCGGGAAATTCCTCTCAAAGAAGGCAATACGTCGGTGGATCTATAGAAGTTCCACTGGCCCACTGTGGACTTCGGCAGGAATGGAGTGGTCGGGTCGGCCAGGTGGGCTATGGTGGGAATTGGGATATGGTAGATTGGTAGGACACCGGGACGTCCTGATCTTGACGAATAATATGTAACGTACAGTCGGCCTACATGGACAGCAAGGAACAACTTAGTTAATAACCGTAGCATTTGCAAGTTTCTGCAAGGTGCCTGGATCGCGCCCTGAATCGTAAAGCTTACGAGTTCAAGACACGGGGCAACTTGAACCTAAATTAACCTAGTAGACCGTTAACTAACCTAAACGCCCAAAGTTTGCACAAAGTATTCCGAAATTCCATCCTCTGGTCGTTGACAAAATTCTCCGTGGCAACCTATCCTCCTTTTCGTTAGGAAGCATTCCCGAGTGGACAACATAGCGCGCTGATCGGCAAGTTGATCAATGCTTATGTTCACTGATACCATAAAACTAGTGGTCTAACGGCCGTCTGATTTTCATGCAAAATTACCTTTGCTGGACGAAGGTAAAATACTTAACAGACTGGCTGCCGAGTAAGTACATCCTCAGGCTCAATTTTGGCTGGCTGCGTGGCTGTGGACCTAGATTCTCGCCCCAAGAAGGTAGGTGAACCTAATTCATGGTGGCACGGGATGGCCGGGTTGACTCGGTTCAATTTGAAGTCCGTGCTTTTTGCAAGCGAGGCCTGGTGCGGATTAAAGTACGACCATTACGACGACTAACCTAGCCTACTAGAAAAACGGTGTCCTCGCAGAAGACCATCAGAAGTCTGGCCCGGCCTCTCCTCGCCATCCTCTGACAATGTACCAGCCACCACCAGCCTCTGCTACATAATCCTGACAACGAACGCAACCAGGTTGTTGGGTGGCGTGATGCCGTCGCTTTATATAATGCATACCCTGGTCAATTGGTGGATACTCGATAAGGGTTGAAGTCACTTGAATTAATTGATGGCTGAGGGAGAAGGCGAGAGTAAGGCAGTTGCACGACGAGTTGGTCTAGGTTGGTGGGTGTAAGCACACAACATGTCCTCCTCCGCGCTCAACACGACGATCTTTTGGCCATGTACCATTGTGAGGTTCGCATGAATGTGTCCGTGCAGGCTGGGGAGGGGACTCAAAAGGGTCCGCGGACTCCGCGCTAAGAGCCCACCCTAGGTGCCGGAGGACATGCCGTACCCGTCCAAATTTTCCACCTCCGGGCCGACCCCAAGTGATGGAAAATATCTTCATTAACACAAAGTCACGTGATGAGTGCTTTTGACTGTTTTGATTAGCGCAGTCTGCTCAAATTTCCTCTTTCAGAAAGCTGCTGACATCATCTCCACAATATATTGACGCTCTCGGCCAATCACAGGCAGCGATGCCCACCTGTTGCCACATCTTCTGGAACGACGCGAGAAGCATCCGCTTCCCAATGGCCAGAAATCTCTGAATCTGGACCCTGAGTCGCATCTACCCCCATAGTACTATCTGTAAGATGTGGGCAAGATCGTAGTACAGAGGACATTTGCCGCGCTGCCACTTCGACGATAAGAGCATAAAGAGTCCTAGAGTAGAGCACGAATACAATCCCTGCTTCAGTCACTCGTTTGCGAGTCGAAACATCATGGGGGACGCGATTCGTCTGGCCTGAACCTTTTTTTACCGTCTCGTCTCTCGTTGTCTTCCATCTCTTCCGATTATCACGTCCTTATTCGCACCGCTCCTAACCTCACCCCGAATTCCTTCTTTCGTTCTTAGTCATAATGGATAATATTGAACAGTCTTCGCCGGAAAAACTCAAAACCGTGGAAACCCCTGTCACTGAGGACCACAAATCCGAGGAGGAGGTCAATGCCTCTGGTCACAAGCAAGAGCTGGAGCGGAACTTCAACCTCCTCAGCATTTGTGCGATTGCTGTCACAACAGGGAACACCTGGATCGCCCAGGGTGGCAGTGTGGTATGTGGTTACTATCCAAGGCTAATCCAAGTACTTTTATATATTGACTTTAATTGATTGCAGACTGTCAATATTGCCAATGGAGGTCCTGCAGGTGTAATTTATGAATTGTATGCCAAACGAACCGCTTCCGCATTCTATCATGTTCTACATGCTAATGGGACCTAATACAGCATCGCCGTCTCAGCTTGCTACTGGCTCGTCGCAGCCTCTATTGCTGAGTTGGCCTCAGCTATCCCCTCCGCCAGCGGTGGTACGTTCTCGTGTCAAGAAGGGATATCACTGTTTGATGGTTGACGAACATCTAACGGAATAACCTGTTAGTCTATCACTGGGCGTCAGTGACAGCTGGAAAATATGGACGCGTTTGCGGCTGGTTTGCCGGCTACTGGAATACGCTGGCCTGGGTTTTTGGAGCCGCTTCGATGTCGTCCATCATCGGGAACCAGACAGTCTCCATGTACGCCTTGATGCATCCCGGCTTCGAGCCAAAGGCATGGCACGCTTTCCTGGGCATGATTTTCTCCACGTGGGTTTGCTGTGCAGTCGTGCTTTTCGCCAATCGGGCTCTGCCGGCCATTGGAAACATTGGTGCATTCCTCATCGTCGGCGGTGTTTTGGTCAGCATCATCGTCTGCGCCGTGATGCCGTACGTTAACGGAGTTGGCTATGCTTCGGACGAGTTCGTATGGCGCAGCTGGTCGAGCGATATTGGTTACACGAGTCAGGCATTCGTGTTTGTTCTCGGAATGTTGAACGGTGCCTACAGCGTAGGAACTTGTGACCTGACCTCTCATCTGGCAGAGGAAATCCCAAGGTGGGTGTTTCAGTCGCTTTTACATAACCCCAGCATATGCTAATACGTTCCAGGCCGAGCAAGAACATCCCAAAGGCTGTCCTGGCTCAAGTGGCCGTTGGTTTCTTCACCGGATTTTTCTACATGATTGCTATGTTTTACTCGATTCAAGACCTCGACGCAATTCTCAACAGTGTCATTGCCTTCCCGCTGGCGGAGATCTACCGGCAGGCGACTGGCTCGCGAGGCGGCGCCCTTGGTTTGCTGATCGTCGCTTTCCTGCCGACTGTGATCACTTGCATTGGATGCTACATCACTGCCGGCCGCACACTGTGGACTCTTGCTCGCGATAACGCGACTCCTTTCTCGAAATGGATGGCCAAGGTCGACAAGAGAATGCACAATCCCTTCAATGCCACTCTGGTTTGCGGCGTGCTCATCACGGTGCTTGCCTGCATCTACGTTGGGTCCACCACGGCATTCAACGCGTTTGTTGGCTCGTATGTGCAGCTTTCCACCCTGTCCTACTTGGCCGCCATCCTGCCACATCTTCTGAGTGGCCGCTCTTCTATTAAACCCGGCTATTTCTGGATGAAAGGTCCCATTGGCTTTATCGTCAATGCTCTCAGCTGCATCTACATTGTGGCCTTTATCGTCATTTTCTGCTTCCCGTACGCGCTTCCCACTGATGCGCAGTCTATGAACTATACGAGCTTGATCACTGGTGGTCTTACTATCTTCGTCATCGTGTGGTGGTTTGTCCGACGAAAGGATTATGTTGGTCCCCGAGTTGTGGCTCTGGATAGCGTCAAACTCGCCGCGGACGCAAAATGAATGTCTTCGATCTTGCTGTCTCGATCATGACACATAAAGCTTGGTTTGTGTTTTTTACCAATGGCTAGAGCTTCGTCTGTTTTCGTTCTCCGCGGAGGTTTGATTCCGGATGATAAATGTATTACTGTCTCACCATCTCATGTATCATGTATATAATAGAATTTGTTGCATATTGGGCAACGCCTTCAATGCCCCGCACAGCCATTCTATCAGCATGCATATTCTGACAATAATATACTATAATTATCTTCCCGCGAACTTCCGATGGCCTGTTGTTGATGCATGCTTAAAGAAAATGTTACAGCTGATATTATAGTTTTGGCTCAGCCTTCGGTTCATCATCCTGCTTCAATCGAATAACGCCCTACGCTTCAAGTTAAAACAACGTTCGTCTCAAGCCACAGGGATGACTAACCTCCTGTACGCAGGTAGCAATGTGCACCCCATCCCGGGACCAGATCTTTTGGTGAACAAGACCCCGTCCGTCGCCCGACCAGGGGCTCTCCATAACACAAAGCATCCAATCATCGGCTCGGAAAGCTCGGGGATTATGGAAGTATATCGTATGATCTAAACTGACCATCATTCCAATCTCTCTCGGATCATCGCTTCGAATGATCGAAGAGATTTTCTTAACGTCAATGGGCCCGTCTGCGTGGCGTTCGGCTAATTTGCGGATTTCAGCCTGGCGCCCAGGAGCAATGTCATTAATATAGTTTGCGACGAAGTCACTTCCTAGGTCGGATGGGTTCTTGAGTGCCTTTAGTGCTTTCTCAATTACGGCTGGGGACGAGAAGCGCGGGATCTTGTGAACGCGCGGCACTGTGCCGATAAAGTAGTTGTCGGAAATGTATGCGAGTGCGGAAAGATGAGCTTGATGCCCCCCTTCTTCAGAAATCCTGTCGCGGACGCGGCACCATTGCACTAAACGGCGCCGTTCGACGGGTTCGGAGTCTGATCACAGTCCGGTCAGTCAGTGTTCTTTGCTTGTTCTCAGCTTGATGACAATACTCACCAAAGTCTGTCGGTATTCTCTGTACTTCAAATGGACTTTGAGATGATTTCGACGGTGATGTATCCTTCGGCGGCGGCACCGACGGCATCTCCGACGAATGCTCAACCTTCTTCTTGCCCCCGCTGCCATCCTTGTTGAAGCTGAGAGTCGTCGTGAAGATCGGGCGCCCACGCTGCCGTGCCTGGACGGTTCTCGTCGCGAAGCTTCTTCCGTCGCGTACCCGCTCAACATGGTATATGATTGGAATCTCCGAATCACCGGCCAGGACGAAGTAACAGTGCATACTATGAACCGTAAAACTCTCAGGAACGGTGCGCTGCGCCGCAGCCAGGCATTGAGCAATCACTGCTCCGCCGTATACCCCTCGAGCACCGGGTGGATGCCATAAGGGCCGGCTGTTCGTGAACACGTCCTGAAGGGTTCAATATACGTCAGATGCCGGTAACATGACAATTCGCAGTTTCAAGCATACCGGTCCAATGTCATGCATCGGAGTTAACTCCAGACTGTTTTCAATGCCAGCTTTGGAAGTGTCCAAAGGAGGCGGATCGAAAATCGTCGCTCTTCTCGACATTTTTCTACAGAACAATGCGCACCCGGAGTTTCCTTGTTGATGAAGGCGTTGCCGTTAAATCAGCGCAGTCGAACCGTATCCCGCACACACGCTGCGCACTGCAATCAAGGAGCTGTCGATTGGGTTTCTATAGCTGTTGACAAACCAAAGACGCGAATGCAGTAGAAGTCACGCAGAACACGTACGAAGTTGAGGCTGGTCTATGAGCACTGCTAATCTATTGAGTAGCAGAGATACCGAACAAGATGGCGACGAAAGCCACCACTTCGGACTACAGAACTTTATATACTCTTATAGAGCACTTGTACAGAGAGGTTATCGTGAAGCAGCATTGATTACGGAGGATTTTTCCTCCGTACTCCTTTGCCAATCGTGGGTCAAAAGGGATGAGCCGAGGTCCGTGGTAAAAACGAAACAACCTCGCGTTCATTCTACAAAACCGAATCCATGCAATAGATCCTAGGTTGAACTCCCAAATCTGTGCATATGTCACTTGACGCTACGGCTATTGGCCCATTAGCCGAAAGTTCAACCTATTGAAGTCTAAATCCTGGAAAAGTTGACACTCCTGTCCATATGACGTTTCTCCTCGAGTCCTTGGCTCCTTGCCCAACCGCCGCCACACCCGAGTCGGAAGTCCCCGTGCCAAGCCATCAACCTGAATGAGTGAAGTTAATCACGTGCAAAGCGAGCCATCCTCTATTGGGCTACTTATTGGAGGAATCTAGGGTTTAGGGCTCAGTAAGCTATGGATGGCCTGACAGATCAAACTCCAAAAGAGCCAGCTAAAGAGATTAATCTGAATACGAGAGAATCAGATGCAGCTCTTTATTTACCGGAACGACTTCATCATTCATTCGAATCAGACTAACTATTAGACCGTTAATAGCATATGGATCTGATGGCCGAAAGGTAAGAATAACCCCAAACGCCGTTCCATAATGCCTTGCCAGTCCTCTATCAAACCTTGGTAGACATTTGACTGTCCTCATCGACAAAAAGACGGAGTCAGTGATGGCGACAGATGGCATTCCATACCGGAGACGATGGGTAGAAACTGGCTTCTTACTGGAATGAAAACTAGGAACCCCCGAAAAAAGACATTGGCGTATTTTTGAGTGACTGCTCGTGGAGCAACTGCGGAGCTTGCTTGCCAGTGGCTAGCGGACGACAGGACTTTGTACGACATGGCGACTGTTTCGCTGACCCTGGTCGTGGTAGCGCGACCATCTAATCTTTTCAATATCGGTCTCACCTGACCTCTGATGCCATCGCGGCTTTCTCAATATCATCGCCTGCATTCCTCGCATTCTCCTGTTCCCACGCACGACGCTCCTCTTCTTTGAGTTGCCGCAGTTGCTGGCAAAATTTGCTGTTGTTTCGAATCGTGCGACCCCAATAAATGAAGGCGAATGGAATCAGCGACACGCCGAGACTGAGGAAGGCGATCAGACTGCATGCCCAGCTGATACCAAGTCGGTCGAACATTGGCCTTGCTGCCAATGGAAGCAGCGCCCCGCAAATGCTTCGGCAACAGCTCGCTGCAGACTGTGCGCTAGCCGAATATATTTCATAGGCGTCCGAAAGGTAATTCAGCATTGCCATGAAAATCAATTCATACGCTAAGCCAAAGATGACACCAGACATCATCGGAACCGCCCAGTGTATGTCGGAGGAAGCAGTCCAGCCTAGCCAGAACAGCGACACCACATATAGAGGCCCTCCAATGCAAGCCAATGGCAAGCGGCGGTAGTCTTCATTGTGTGCCCACTCCAACCCGCGTTCTTTCGCACGGGCGAGGTAGCCATCATACCAGACGAAGATCCCACATGCAACGAACGCGCCAACACCGACTGACCATTATCAATATTCAGCAATTGCAGCTGCGAATCGAGGACTTACTCGGCAAATACATCAAGCCTGCGACACCAGGGCTCATACCATACACACCTGCGACGCAGTCAGCTGAGGTTCAATGAGAACGATTTCGATGACTTCACCTTGGAATATAATAGGATAAGCCTGGAAATAAAGGTAGAAAATAGCATATGCTAATGAAAGGTACAAGCATGTGAAGGATACGATATATTCGCCGATGATCATGCGAAACGGCCTCGAAAGCGTTATTGCCATTGTCTCTCGAAAATTCCGAGACATGAGGTCGATTGGAGCGACAATGCTTTGATCACCAGTCTCCTTCCGCAACTTTTTAGCTCTTTTATGGAGAAGAACCGGGCCGTACGTTTCTGGATAGAATATGATGAACGGACAAGATGCCCCTGCAATGATCAAACCCAGCCAGAATGCCCAACGCCAACTGACTGTTGCTACAAAACCTGACATGAACGGGGAAAATATGGGACCAAGTGTGGTGCACTTCTCGATTAGTAAAAAGGTCACTGTCAAAGAAAGACTTTGGACTTACCGCCATGAACCAAGCCATTGCTCGGCCACGTTTCGTCGGGTCATCGTGCACGTCTGCGTACGTGCCTGTGATGATGGAAATCGGCGCGGCGGCAGCCATTCCACTGAAGAGTCGAAACACTAATAATGCCGGCAAAGAGGGAGCCAGAGCGCATGCCATGGTGAAAATGAGGAACATGATATATCCGATGGTCAACGGCCATTTCCGTCCGTATTGTTCGGACATCGGGCCGCAGATCAACGGGCCGATCACGTATCCGACAAGGAACAACGAGATCGGGAGCACTAATTGTTCTGACGTGGTGATGTTGAAGTCATCGGCAATGAAGTCCATAGCGCCGCTCGGCAAAGAGGATCCTATGGTGCTGTTTGTAACCTGCATCATGCCAGATACGATGACGAAAAACTTCTTGCCCTGTACGACAGTTAGCGAAGCTGAGTCGATATGGGCTCCGCGTTGCTCAACTTGCCTTCCCCCAATTGAATGGATTCTCAGGGTCATCGGGCCCAAAGGACACCAGTGTCTTGGACCGGACTCGACGAAATCGATAGGAAGACGGGTTGTCATATTGTTGATGAACAGGCTCGTGCATGATTTCTGTATTCGTCTGATCATCCACTCGCAACGTCTCTTCCGACTCCTTCAGAGACACAACATTGTCCATGGGATTGCCCGGAGACGTCGTGACTAACTCTTGCCCTATGTTATTGCTCCCCGGGCCACGGGGAAACTCTGATTGACTCATCCCGACGCGTGCCTTCTAACAGGGAAGGACTACCAACAACATGAAGAGAATTTGGCAGAAAGAATAGGACATCTTCTGCAATCTATCGGCATACATAACCTGGTCGAATGTGGGGGATGGCCAGAGTTCGAATGGGCATTGAGTCAATGCTGGGTAATTTTTTTTTTCTGATGCGTCTGGAGTCTGGACGGGCCTGTCCGCCCTATGGGCGACAGAGAACGGTTTCGAGCTCAGCTTTCCGTCATGAATCAGGGCACACACTGGGGCAAGTGGTCAAATTTACGGACTAGTCCGCAGATCATCCATACAACAATGAGTCAACAACAACAGAGATGTTACATCCTCATAGCATACTACTACTTGTGCTGTCCTGTGGTTACGAGCCTCGCGCCTCTGGTCGATATTCCATCTTCTGCGCAAAAATTGTTTCCATGACAATCTATTTCACCCAATAATCACGTGAAATGGATCGGTCGAACCGCCGGACGTTCGGAAAGAATTCCGAACCCGGAACAGTGGTGCCGATTTCCGATAGGTTCAAACTTGCATTTGACCTTCGGAGAGAAGAGTGCATTGTGCAGGGGCCTATCTCTTCTAACCTGCAGACCGTCTGGCGGTCAGGCATGTGTCATTCACCCAAGCAGAAAGGTAACTTTTTTCAGCTGATACATGTGACCCTTGCAACGACACAATGGTTCGCCGAATGACAGTATCAAGGTTGCTCCATTATTCCAACGCTTTCTTTCGGTGTCGCCAACTCGTATATCGGATATAAGTCGACACCAGCCTCTCCGATTCTATGCGTGCTGATCATCGATGGATTACGTCAACGAAGCCTTCGCACGACCGCATCGCTCATGTTCATTCTTTGCCTGCGTAGTGTTATCTGACGAACGTCACCTTTCTCGACCGAAAGACTTGTTCCTCAGATGCATACAAGATCCAACGAATAGGCATTCGTTCTTACCGGAAACAAATCCTGTCGACAAGCTCGTGGCACACTGCAGATAGGGTCAGGATAAATGGGAAGCCGCACCAATCCAGTTTGGTACTAAGAGAAAAATAAACGTTGGTACTGCTCGCCGTCCGTCCGTCCACACACAGAGGAAGTCGCAGAGCAGACCAACACAAAACTGTCGGATGTGCTTGTGCTTCTCGGTACCTTCTCAGCCGTATAAAAATTTCCAGGGCAATCACTGGAGGACCAAGGTCCCCAGAGATGAATCTGGGCCCTATCAGGAACCAGCCCCACGATTTGAAAGGTAAGAACTGGCCTGCATGGGGCAGTCTAGAAGACTTGCCGGCGCAACTCCATAAGGTGTGAGATAAGCGACAAGTAAGCTTCAAGGGAATCAATTCTATCGGTGAACTGTTCCTCGTTTGCAGCATGAAAGGACAGTACACTGATCGTACTCAGCTTCTCGACCCTTCTCGAGACGAAATCTCCCCATTCTTTATCATTAGTCTGCGTTATTGCAGTTTCGTAATTTAGTGCGCAATCTTAAAAACCCCTTGAGCTGATTGTCGACCTGTCGATTGATCAAGTTAAGACGCCGAGTAGCAATATCCGATCCGATCGACTCGGTCTGAAGGAATGAGTCATCGGTCCTATATTGATGCGACACTCGGGAAATGCTAATGTTAATATTCGCAGAGTACTAGTAAAGAAACAATTAAAGTAAGACCGCGGAGAGGACGAATGAACCAAAACATAATGTACATTGCACCTATTCGAAACTAAAATCTGTAAGAGAACGACATAATCGCGATGTCTATACAGTCTATTTCGAGATCTCAACACCACCAACAGCACCAATCAAGCGCTTGACATCACCATAAATGGCGAACTGACCGGCCGTCAGGGTACCAACCATGAACAGACGAGCACCCAGACCGGAGAAGCTGCCACGGAAACCAAGCTCCTTGCCGATCTTGATCAGACGAGAAGTGGTGCTCTCACCAGGGAGACCCTGAGTCTTGTTGATCTTGCTCAGCATGGTATCGGCAGGCTGGGAGACAATGGCGGCAGCGAAACCAGCAATCAGACCAGAGCCCAGGTTGACGGCGGTCTTGCCGGCATCAGACAGCTTCTCCTTGTCAATGAAGCGGTACGCAAGCTCCGCAACTCGCTCGTAGACGACGAACTTGGCCATGGTGTAAGGAACCCTAGGAGAAGAGTTAGCGCCCGTGAATAAAGGTATCACCTATGGTGATTGCTACGTACTGCTTGAAGAGAATGGGACCGAAGCCGGAGTAGAACGCCATAACACCCTCATTCTTCAGGATCTTGGTGAAACCACCAACAAGGCCGCTAGCGAAGGTCGGCTGAGACACGAGACGGATACGAGTAGCCTCCAGAGGGCACAGAGCAATGTCGGCGAAGAACTCAGCAAGAGCGGACGAGACAAGGTAGACCGAGGTTCGGTTGTTGCGGGCAGTGTCATAGCCCAGGAAGTTGATGGATTGTTGCTTGAAGAACTCGTAACCACCGAACTTGAAGGCACCCTGGAGGAAGTAACCCGCAACAGTGGGCCCAAGACCCGTCAGCAAGGCACCGGCGCCTTCATTCTGGATGACCTGACGGAAGCCGCCGAAAAGACCACGGTTGTAGGTGACAGGGTCCAGTTGGATTCGGGTCTTGACGCTATATTCATCAATCTAGTCAGCTCCCTGGCTCGCCGATTTGACGATCGGTGATTTGAGTGCAATGCGTCGCCCGAAATCACGAGCGTCTCTCTTTCTCGCTTGGCCGGGTCACATCGCATCTCACAATGCTCCAAAACGTATGGACTTACACATCGACGGGTGTCAATGCGCCGTGAGTGACGGCGCAGCAGACAGCGCCCGCAAATGCGAAACGGGAGTAAAGCTGAACGCCGCTCAGCGGCTGTTGTTTCTTGTCTGCGGCAACGGCAGCCATTGTGACCAAGTATTAAGGGAATTCAAGCCCTTCTGAAGAGGAAAAAGTGGAGGGGAGAGGCCAGATGTTCAGGCTGGGAAACCTGGACAATTTTAAAAGAGTTGGCGGAAGCCTTCAAGGAAGGGCGAGATTTTTTTTTCAGTTTTCGATCCGAAAACTTTTCGGCCAACCAATCGGGAGCGCGGAGCCTGCCGGATGCAATCATAAGGGGCGTAAAACGCCATTTTCCATATTTAGTTTAGGTTCATCTAGAATCAAGCAGGCGTTCGTTGCCACCGCCAATCCGAATCCGATAACAACGTTCCTCTGTTACAGGGCCGTAACAAGATGTTCCGTTCGCATATGCTGAACTCATTTCAATTTCGCTAACAGGAGCAATTTGTAATTCTTTTGACCAGTGAAATGTGAGGATGTGGTATAAATATCCTATTGGCGTAATTTTTATCGCAAATGGTCCATACAAGTATGTATTTGCAGTGTAACCAGCCATTACGGAGTCTGCTCCCGTTCTCCGACTGGTTGCCCGGTACAACGGCACGTTTGCAAACAACAGTCCAAGCTCCAATGTATAGGTTATGGTCGATGTAGTGATAGTAATTCCCACGCTTTGACAATGTAATTGTTCATTGCGACTCTTAAGAGTTGAGAAAGATTGAGTAGGTCTCGTCTGGTCCTTCAAAACAAAGGGAATTGGCTGACAGGCGACAGAGTGACTTTACAGAACGAGCTCTCTTGCTCAGCAACAAGAAGTTATGGACGAACTATCTTCTCATGAAATAGACGAATCTGGTCAGTGTCCTACGGACGTTGACTTTGATGTGTCGTCCGCGACTACCGTGGCGGACTTCACATCGCATGCCGGAAAAGATTCTTGGGCCGAGTGTGAGGCCCAAGGAAATACCAATTACCAGGTTTCGGACAACATGTCGTCTTCTTCAAGCGACAGAGCTCTTGACAACGCAGACGATGAGTCGGACCGCCTGAATTCGCCTCCATCAAGCCGTTCGTCAATTTCCTCCATCCCGGATTCGGTCGTAGTGCATCCGATTGACAACAAGTGTCCAAAAAATTACCCCAAGCATGGAAGTTCCATCAGACAGCAGATCCATGATCGAGATTCTCCATTCAGACGTCCCAGCTCCGTTGTTGAAATGCAGATGCACACAGAGGACGAAGATGACATGCGTACACCCCCATCCAAACTATTTCGTGGTCCGGCATACGATGGATATTCACCGTCAAGACGGACACCAGAATCAAAAATGCGAGCTGGCTACCACTCTGCACGTAAAAGGCAGGTAGTCAGAAAAGAATACCCGTTGGTTTTGCTTCACTGCAATCTCTTGCCACCCGGCCTGACTCTAGCTCCCGGACTACCGCAACCAAGTCGACGAATTCTTCAAGAGGTTTTGCCGGAGAAGTATTGGCGGCGTTGGCAACTGCTGGAGGAGAAGGTCGTCGGATCTGACGTACTCCGAGACCGTGGCGTGTTGATTTCTCATCCCCAGGACTCATACGATGTTCTTGAAGAAAGACTTCTTGAAAGCCTCGAGTTGCGACAGCCTCGATTGCGGGACGGTCATTTTCTGGGAAGCCACGAGGAAGATTCCGAACAAGACAACCACACGCATGGGGTCAGTGATTCGGAAGGGGAGCAATGCCCTGACTGCGGACGGCACATTTTCAAGCGAAGTGATGGCGGCAAGAAATGGGAAATTCGAGTGTATGCCGCAAACGGATTGATGAAGGCGGATGCATGGGAAGCAGCTTGGAAAGAGATGGAGAAAGTCGATGTCGAGGTCAGACTCTGGCTGCCGCCCAGCGTCAGAACCGAGTTAGAGCACAGAATCCTGAGCGAAATTCGTGCTGAAGAGTATATCCGGTCACAGCAGCACTTCGGTCATGCCAAGGAAGACGATGACCTGGTGTCCCAACAACATATTGATGGCCAGGATCTGCAATCTCAGCCTCACTTGTCTTCCGAAGGGCCTGAACCCAGAGACCGGGCAGAAATCTTTGTGAAAACCTCGGACATCTCCGCTAAGGACATCGACCTGCAGACATTGCTGATCAACTACATCAAGATCTTGGCGAGTGACCGCCGAAATGTCGCCATTATGCTCCTCAGTGTGCTGGTCTTACTCATGGCTGTCTGGAGTGGTCAATCTCAAAGACCGAGCGGCTACCCTTCTGATCTTTTTCGCCATACCAGCGCTGTCGCTTCTCACGAGTCCATCGTTGACCATGACGTATCGGCATCGACAACAGTGTCATTGACTACTGACTTGGAATCTCATGCTCAAGAGGAGACCACAAAGCTTGCGCGAGAGGTTCCACTAGCCGACAAGGCTCTCAATGCAGATCATCCAGGAACGTCTCAACATGATGCCACGCTGCATAACGGACATGCCATCGAAATCCTCGCACTCTAATAGGAGAACACTGCTGGTCGTTGCTAGGACCGATGTTGCAGTAAACCCGCCTGGCTATTTCATGGAGACATGGGACAATGAACTTGCTCTTCAGTTTTCGCCATTCAGTCAACAATTTCCTTTTATGGATGATCTGGTTCATTGCGGGAGCGTTGCAAGGAAGTCAAGATTAAGTACTGGATACGACGTGATGTGTGTATGAATCGTGATGACATTTTTAGCGATTTATCCTTGTCATGTAGATAATGAGCAATGAATATTGTCGATGATTATCACCACGTTGTTTTTCTATAGACTTTGTTGAAGGTAATTCGTAATTCCCTGTATTCCAGTGAACTATAGGGCAATAGTTGGGCCCTTGTAAGTTTAGCAAGGGGCTTCGGTGGACCGAATCTGCGCATGAACGAACCAAGTTTATGATTTTACAATTTCGTTTGGAGAGTGTTATTTCGCGTCACTTGAGCCTGATCAATTCGTTCTGGACTCGAATACAGCATTTGTCTCCCGTCGACCAGGTCCACTTAGGTCTCTCACATAAAGAGCACATTCCTATATGATAATGTTATGGCATGTAAAATTCATAGCTTAGGCGTCGGCATGTTCTGCATTTGCCCATTCTTTCGTAATGCCTCATCTATCACCCCCATCGCTTGGCACAAGTCATACTCATGGAGCCGTGGCGTGATGACTTGGATACTCAAGCTGGAGTTGAGGTACACTCGTCGATCAACGGTCGATTTGTCCCCTTATCGATTTGTTAGTGGTTCGAATAGTGTAAACCATTCATCAGGGAACATACATAACTTCCTATTGATGGCATCTGACCGGGACAATGGCTGTTTCGTCGAAGCATCAAACTCTTGTTCCAGATCCGCCTCAGTAACGTCTCGTACAGGGATCGTGCCCGCTGGATAGTCGCAAAGAACAAATGTTGACGTGTACGACACACCGCCCCAGCGATCAATCTCGGGAACGGGATGCGGCGCAACAGGGAGGATGATTGCATCTACTTTGCGACCATCCTTTGTTGTCCAGATCTGTTTCATCGCATTTTCCAACTCCGTACGATGAGCCTGAAGAGCGAAGAGTTGCTCGACTGTAATTGGTGGTCTCCGCACCATTTTCCCTTGAAGATACGGCATCAACGGCTCGGACGTTTGAGCTAGCAAGTCCAAGATCGGGCCCGAGCCGTCCACATCCATCAGTCGATTTGCCGCAGCTTGGCATTTCGACATGAGTGGCGGCGTGGGCACTTCCACGACGTCAACGCCAGCTGTCCGTCTCAAAATCTGTGCAACTTCGTCCAGCACATTGGCTACCGGCGGTAACGGAACAATGAGACCGTCGGAACGAAGAACTCCGACAGTCAGTCTTTTCTGCGACACATGCTCGGGCAGTGACGGCGTTTCGCTTTGCCACTTGCCAGGAATGCAATCCGAGCCGAACAGCTCGGCCCGCGGAATGAGTTCTCTCATGACAGTTTCAATGTCCGGTATTGATCGGGCGAGCAATCCTGCTACAGCCTTCAACCCAACTCTGAGCTTGCCCTCCGGCTGACCGGTTGCTTGCCCACCAAATGGCAATCGACCGTCACTTGGTTTGAAGCCATATATTCCATTACACATAGCTGGGATTCGGACGCTTCCACCGAGATCAGTGCCAAAACCTACCATTGAAGCGCGCATCGCTACCGCGACAGCCTCACCCCCAGAACTTCCACCAGCGGTCAGTCGCCGATTTCGCGGATTGAGGGTGCGGCCAGCGAGATGGTTGACGGTGTCCAAAAAGCCCATTGTCTGTGGCACATTTGTTTTTGCAATGATCACGGCACCAAGAGAACGAAGCAATTGCACCAACGGTGCATCTGACGTTGCTGGTCTGAAGGCCAGAGCGGTGATTCCGACAGCAGAGTCTACCCCTGCGATATTGAAGCTATCCTTAACGGTGACAGGGAGGCCGTGTAAAGGGCCTACAACACGGCCAGTGCGCTGGAGATGGTCGTCGAGTTGCTGAGCGTACTCCAAGGCACTGGTAAAAAGTGGTTCCGAAAGACATCGCGTCAGTTGTTGAGCAATTGCCGCACGCTAGGGACGATCAGCATGAATTCCTCATTTTCATCGGGGCTCGCGACGCGAAACCTTGCAAAATGCAGTTACAACTTCCTTTGCCTTTAGGTTACCGCTGTGAATCTCGGATAACAGCCCGCGGACATCAAATCCTTCCGTGATTTTGATTTCTTTCTCCGACAACAGTCCGCAATCTCGTGGAACGTCGAATAAATGACCAGTATCCTTTTTGTATTCATCAATTTGATGAATGGAATCTATAGGCGATAATCTCATTCCGTGAGGGATATACCGATCCGGTAGACGCCATTCTGGTGGGATCGATGAGCAGAGCTGATGCCATTTCCGTTCGGCGATAGCAAGATATTGAGGTTTTAAGGCCATTTTTCATCAAAGTACCATTAACCAATCCTCCGTGCTCAGGCAAGTCCATACGCCAATGCAGTTATGGTTGCTCTACAGAAGGCGATCCTTTGTTTGCGATAAGAATTTGATAACCGGAGAGAATTCCGAGGTGCCTCGGAAGTTTCCTGTAACCTGCCCCTAGTTACGTTCTGTAAACTTTGATCGATTATTCCTCGGCTCCAGACAGGCCATTACCTATGGGCCATGAAACAAGAGTACTTATTTACTCGGCCTGTTCAACGACTACTACCCTCTAATCATTTAATCATAGCCATATTCTGTACCTATATCTTGAACATTTGCTGAGATCCCATACATCCATACTATTGTTTGGCTCCGGTTGGGAAAGGTGCGAACGGGCTTTTGCAAGTTTCAACAATGTCGACAGCTGCTGCCCAGGTCCAGCTGGACAATTTCCAAAATATCTTCTCCTTGGAGGGGAAAGTAGCGGTTGTTACAGGTGGATCGCGAGGATTGGGACTTCATGCTGCTAGCGGGTATGTCTGTCGTCAATTGCATTCCCACCACACCCTTGATCAGCACGTCCTAACATTGACACCTAGACTTCTCCAGGCCGGCTGCAGCAAAGTATACATTAGCTCACGAAAGGCAAAAGCATGCGACGAAGCTGTCGAAGCGCTCAACGCATTGCCCAACAAGCGGCCCGGTGCGAAAGCTATTGCAGTGCCCGCCGATAATTCGAAGATGTCGGAGTTGGACCGGTTGGTGGCAGAGGTCAGCAAAACAACTGACCACGTCGATATCCTGCTCGCCAATGCGGGAGCCACCTGGGGCGAATCTTTTGACAAATATCCTGAGTCTGCATTCTCTAAGGTCATGGACCTGAACGTGAAGAGCGTTTTCTATCTCATTCAAAAGTAAGAACACAGCACTGTAACCTCATGCTCAGCTGGCTGAACAGCAATCCCCAGGTTCACGCCTCTCCTTCAAGCTAAAGCATCTCACGAGGACCCATCCCGGGTGATTATCACAGCATCCGTTGCTGGTATGGGTATTGGAACTATCGGGGCTAACGGCACCTATGCATACTCCGCTTCCAAGGCAGCAGCAATCAGTATCGCACGGACGCTGGCTGTCGAACTTGGCCCTCGTCACATCCTCACAAATGCGGTAGCTCCGGGCTTCTATCCCTCTAAAATGGCAAATGGCCTACTGGAGATTCAGGGTGGTGCGAAGGCTGTCGCCTCAAAATCTCCGAATGGACGACTTGGAAAACCAGAGGACTTTGCTGGTTTGGTGGTCTTCTTAGCAAGTCGTGCGGCATCACATATCAATGGCGCAACGATCCGCAGTGATGGAGGGATGCTCCTGTCGGGTCAGAAACTTTGAGTCTATGTTACAGAAATAGAATGTTGCTCGGATTCCTGAATTAGCCATTTTGATTGATGACTATCTCAAGTTACATATAAGTATAGCTCGAGCAGGTCTCTACGTGTCATGGAATACTTCGAATCATGTATTTTCCGGCCTTGACTAACATTCCTCCAGATTATTTTCCGGAAGAGAATCCTCCCTCTTGTTCGAAAATAGCACCTATCGTCTTCCCAGCATGCAGGACATGCAGATCATGGTACCTCGCACCAACCAGAGTTAGCCCAATTGGAAGACCCTTCTCTCCCACAAAGCCAGGCAGGTTCAGACAAGGGGCGTGTAGCAGAGTCCATGGCTGGCAGAATCGTGCATCGCCGGTATATTCCAGTCCTTCAGGCGCAACATCCGGTACACTTGGTGTGATGATTGCATCGTACTGGACAGCAAACCGATCCCAGATTGGACGCAGACGAGCAGACCCATCAAGGCTATCGAGCAATGCCTGACGGCTGACCTTGGCGTGGTTCTCGACTTGCGCAACGAGGAACGGGGCAAGATTGGCCTTGTCAATTTTGTATGCTTGTGCATGTGAGTCGCGATCATCACGCGTAGTTCAATCAAATCAAAGAGAACTTACGTCCGAGGAAAGCGGATCTACCCTCTCCGTTCATGATATTCCAATGCCATGGCGTGAGATTTTCAAAATCCTTGTCCGGCCATTCGATCTCCTCGACCACGGCGCCATGCTTCTCCAATAACGACTTTGCCTTTTCCCAGGCTGCAACTAGCCCAGGCCCAGCGGGAGCCAAAGGCCACACATGTGTTTTTAGGAAGCCGATCTTCGCACCTCGAACAGAGAACGGCGCTTCTGGCACCGGATTGTCACCCTCAAGTTGGAAAACTTCCGCCAGAAGCTTCAGGTCGTCAACATTACGCGAAAAGAAGCCGGGCGTGTCGCAGGTGATGGAATACTGTGCCAGACCCTCCCGCGAAATCGCACCCCACGTCGGCTAGCCATGCTTTTTAGCATACTGTCCATATTGTCAAAGTCGGGATGCTTGCTAATCACCTTGAAGCCATATACACCTGTGTATGAAGCTGGCCGCACCACACTACCTCCGGTTTGCGTTCCCAAGGCAATAGGGGCCTGGAAATCAGCGACCGCAGCAGCTGAGCCGGAGGATGATCCACCTGGAGTGTGGGACGTATTGTGCGGATTTACACAGGGCCCGCCTTCTGTTGTTGCAGCAAACTCAGTCGTATGTGTCTTGCCCAGGATCAGGGCGCCTGCGGCCCGAAGTGTCATCACAGTCGCGGCATCAACAGAGGAGTTTGTTGTACCGCGGAAAATGTTGGAGTTGTAGCGGGTAGGCATATCTGCCAAAATGTTCAGAGGCGTGCATAGACTTCATGATTGAAAAACAAACCTACCTTTGGTCAGGGCGACATCTTTGATTGCCACAGGAAGACCATGTAAAGGGCCTCTGGAGGATAGGGGCACCTTGTCCAGCTCACGGGCTTGAGCCAGAACATACTCGGGATCGGTATAGGCCCATGCATGTACTATTGGATCTCGCTGTGCGATTCGAGCGAGTAATGCTTTGGCATACTGTTCGACTGTGATATCTCCCTGCCGAAGGCTTCGCAAGGCTTCCGACGCGGAAAGGCGCGTGAGGTCTAACATTGTTGTTAAAGGATGCCTTCAACCTGCGTGAGCCACGTAGAAGAATGCTTAAAGGAAAATCTACGAATACTAGTACTAGTTTTCGCTGCACTTATACTTGAAGTAGGTGATCAGTACTGCACCGTAATCTGTGCAGATAAGTAAACCGGTAATCCTCCCGACTGCTGTGTGGAGAGGACCGAGAAAACCCGGAATCATCTCCGAACTGATGCCACTTGGCCGTCATGTTCAGAACTCACCATCTTCGAGAGCGCTTAGTTCCTGTAGTATTTTTAGGGCATTAATGTTACTGGTACTCCGAAGGTCACGACATCATAGAGGAAACTAGGTCGACTATTATGGCTTGATACTACCTCCTTCGTTATGCAAAAAAAAGGTCGGGCGCGCTTTCTAGACTTCACCAAAACATTATTATTCCGAATATTAGTACATACCATCGTGCCTCATGGGTCAAGCAAGTTGCGACACAGATTGGGGTATGCAGGTCCAATCGAAATTCGGAACAATCCATTAACTTGGACGAATACTCTCAACTAGTTCTTTATTGTTCTTGGGAATCCGGCTGATCATCCTTCAACATGAACTAGGTTTGCTCTGTCAGAATTTGAAGATCGTCTCGATAAACATTGAGAACTCACAAAGAATCTTGCTTGCCCGATGCCGCCATACTGCGTCGAATCGAACAAGTCTTCAAGCAGAATCTTCAGGCCAGCCTTCTCATAAACTGGTCGCCCCGCCTCGGTGGCCTCGATATAAATCGGCAGCTTGGCCTTTTCCGCGTACTCAAACCCCCACTTCAATAACATCTTCCCAATTCCGCGACCCTGATACTTGGGATCCACTATCAAGAGATCCAACTCGACCCTCTTTCGCAACTTGGTGACACCATCGACGCTTTGGCCCGGCTCGGGCCGCGGGATACCGAGGACCTCCCGTTTCTTACGCAAAAGCAGCGTCCAGAAAGCAGCCATAGCGTCGAGCCGTAGTTCGGGTATCCCCGATGGCATACGGGCCTTGACTTGCTCGTCAATTGGCTTGGTCACTTCCTGGTCATGTTCGTAGATTGTCCAGCAGGCGCAACCTGCTATCTCGCCCGTCTCCGAATCAACGGCTTTGAAGTTATACTTCTGTCCCGACTTTTTGCCATCTTCTTCCTTCTTTCCATCAACAAGATCGGGGAACAATTGTTTCCGTCTATATTCGCTTAGATTCTGCAGAGAAGGCTCAGAGATTGGCAGCGTGTAGAACATCTGATTCGTGGCTTCAAAGGCATTCTTGGCCAAATTGACGAGGAGCGAGCAATCCTCGGGTTTCAAAGGTTCCTGGACGAATGGCATCTTTGATCCGCGACAGTAAGCCGTAGTCACCTCGGGGAGCTTTGTAGACGAGCGGTGACTTTGTACGTGCGGGTAGGCTGCAAGTGAACGTTGTAGGACCTGAAGTGCTCGTAAACGCCTTCCCCGACGCTAATTTAAACTATTGACTGGAGAATCTATACGATGTTGCAATTTTGTTGCCTACTCCGCAGCGTGGATGCCTACGTCCTCGGCATGAAACTGAGCGTTCATAATACTATCTCTGTACTAGGTACTAGATCATCTCAACGTGGAGCCCTAAGTGATTGGTGAAGCACAATGACCATGAGACGAAACATAGTATGTAGCCTGTTGGCTCCTGTAACATGTGAGTCATACGCCCCTACC